>NC_136625.1:21408762-21498762 GCF_933228915.1 Telmatherina bonti | reverse complement strand
CTAATGGCAACAGGACTGCCTGAATGTAAACTGATAATCCACATTACTATGTGTGTTGCGGGGTTGAATGAGCATACTGAGGGTGCAGTGCAGTAAAGGAGTTTTGGATGCGACTTTGAATGTCTAAGCATAAATGTGAATGAGGTGAGGTGCAGCTGTTATTTACATGTGGAAATATGAAGGGGTTTCATGAGGAAATATGTCACATTATTGGTGTCTTAAAGGTCTGAAAAAGAAAGTTTGAATGCCAAGCAAATCATTAGCAATGCTGAAATATCACATTGAGTTGACGTATCCACCCTGCCTCATATGCAAGTGACTGATGTCAGCAAGAAGTTGTTTTTTTTTTAAAGAATGAGACTAAGCCTGCCTCAAATGTTATATAAAATTGTTGCATTGATCTGCATATCATATACTTGACTAATTCATTTGAAAATAATAATTCCTGAATTGGTAGAAATCGTTCTGAATCTTATTCAAATATTTTTGAAGAATGACAACAAATTAATATGAACTTGTTTATTTGATTTATTTAACTCTTGGGATATGTAAGCTTGCAGGACGTGACTCTGTTTTTTACACATGCTAAAGATAAAAAAAACAAAAAAAAAAACAACTGTTGCTTTTTTAAGTAAATTGCTAATATCATCCAAAAGATTTAAGAAAATGATCACTTGACTTTTGTCTGCAGAGCCTTTTGGTGCCTTCCAGCTCATTTATTATGTTACCCTCTCCCTGGTCTCATCACAGTGTCTCTGGGTGCAGCAGACAAATAATTTCAGCAACCTTAAAAATGCTATAAAAGCTGCACATTCTTGTGAATATATCAAGCTTACAAAACAAACTGCAAGGCTGCAACAGATATGTAGGGGAAAACCAATTCACACAGAATACTGAGAGGTTTTGATCTCCTGGAAGAGTCTTTTTCTATGAACCTCCTACTTTATGTTTTGACACTGTTATCCATGTAAATTCTCTGAGCGTTGCTTATGAATACTGAGAGCTCTCTTTTGCACATGAATTGTCAGAGTGGTTGGAGATCATTTAATTCTTAGGAGATGGTGATTAACACATGTATTCATTTCAGGTTAGGCGCGTCTTTGATGCTTGCAAAAAAGGGAGAGACCAAAATAGAGGGTGGCAAAGATGTGCTGGCAGAAAGAGGAGGAGGAGAGAAGAAGAGAGAAGGGGGTAAGATGAAAGAAAGAAATACAATGAGACAGACAGAAAGCCACACAGGAATGGAAGAAACAAATCCCTCATAACCATGTAGAGCTTATGTGTGGAAATGTGCGGGGAGGGGTCTTCATTAACACTGATGATGATAAGCACTGCCTCTTACAGAAGCACAAAAAGCACTTTGTATTGTCAGACATGATCAACTAGCATGAGGGGCAAATCAAAAGCAGAAGCTGTGTATTGTGCTATAAAATGGGCTTTAGTTTCCTCTTGGTACACTATTGTCTTTCACTGATGTTAAATAAAAACAGTTTGTGTGGACAGAATCTAAAAATAAATGTAGATTAAGACATTTTTCCATGTAGAAACATTCAGACTAAAGAGAGATGTGAGAAAAAAAAAGTTGATTGCAGAATTGAAAACAGAGGGGCATACAGTATGAGAAATATAAGACAGGCTTTGTGTTATAATTGCAGGATTTAACCATTAAATGAGCTATTTAGACACTCATTATCCTCCTAACAATGCCTTCAGCCAATCTCGTATGGAGATATGTTCATCTCTTCAGCACTGCTAATATGCCAGCACCTTCCTTTGGGTAAATATCTCATTGTTTTTAAAGGTCATGTCCCAAATATCGTTTCATAGCTTATAGAAAAGGGCAGATGCTCTTGAATGAGAGGTCATTTGCACAAAGTAATATCCATCCACACACTGTTTCTCTTATCTGTAATCTCCCGACCGTGCGGCTTATCTGTTATTCATTTTATTTCTGTGGATCAGCAACGAGCAGCAGGTCATGGTGTGTTTTCAGTAACACACTTGAGGTATGTTTGTTTATATGAAAAACACATCTAATCTGTGGCCGATTTTGAAGGGTTGATTTTAATTTACTATGCATATCCTGGGGAAATATATTTCTGCTGATAGAAATTTGCAATTCAAAGGTAGTTCTCTGCAGCGACATGTTCAGTGCAAGGAGCAAAACAAGTCAATCCAGTAAGAACTGACTGGGCTCCAACAAATTTTTTGTGAATTGTGTTTTTATTTCAGCCAGTGCTTTTTTTTCAACTTTTCTCTAAAAAAAATCATACTTTGAAGATGAATTCATATTTTCATTATTTCCTTCACGTTAACTTTATATTTAGAATCTGTCCATGCATAATGCAAAGAAAAGAGGCAATAAAATATGTGCTGTGTGTAACTAGTTGTGGTTATTCAAATGTAAAGATTTTTTCTTCCTACTGAAACCAAGATCAGCCTAATGTCATTAGTCATGCAGGTGACAGCTGTTGGCAGGGTTACAAACATTAATAGATGCACACATGTCCACGGGATGAAACCACTGGAATTACTGTATACTTCGAAACTTAACATAGATATTTATTTTTTGTAAATTCTTGCCGACTCAATAATAAAATTCAATAATAAAACAAAACACTATTTCATGTCTGTTTCAGTTAATGTGACCTCACAATGTGTTTGCTAGAAGCTCATGGCGTTTTTTTGTTTTGTTCCTAAACACGTGCATGGGAAAACTGCGCATGCACATGAAAACAAACAACAAAATGCAAGGTAAAAACAATTATTCGAGCGAGTAAAATGGTTCCTCTAAGTTAAAACATACACCATGAGGAGGCATCGCTACACCCCCTGTGAAACAAAACAGTATTTGTAAGCAGAGACATCCCGAAGCTGCGACCACAATTGTTCCACAACCATTTTTGTTGTGTATTATTTACATGTGTTGCAGAAAATTTTATCTTGCCATTATTTTCTCTCTGGTGAAATGTTAAAGTAACAGTGAAAAGCTATCAGAGAGAGTCTGGAAACTAACCAGAGAGAGAAATACCATTATACTACACATTAAACACTGCCGCAGCTGCCAGAGGCTCAAAAGTTCAGTAGCCAACCAAGCAGAGTGTGAGCAGCTGAGTGTGCTTGGAGTCAAGCATACACTTGTCTCCACAATGTGCATATTGGGCCACATTTGCCTACAGAGTGGGTTGATAGTCTCTCATAAGATGCTTTTCTTTTAAACACTATTTTCTGACTCAGTACAGAAACGCCGCCTTATGATACATTTGTACTCCTGCATGTACTATTTAACACATAAATACGTTTTGAAACAAAATAATTGATGCAAAAGTTATACTCTAAAGAAGACATCACAGCTGTTAGGTAGACAGTAGTTGGAAATTATTTGTGCTTTATTCCAACAAATGAACTTGTATCGTTATTTATCGTTGCAATTTCATTTGTAATGAAAAATCCAGTGTTTATACACAGGTGAACCTGTGTGCGTAGACATTTCTAGATGCATAGAGTTATGATTCCTTGTCTTATATACTGTAAGATAAAGTCTGATGATGCATGAGAGGATGAAGTGAGTACTACTGAGATTTTGCTGCCTTTAATAGGACCCCAATCTGTCTTTTTACTGGCCTGGATCCACAGGCTTCTTCTGCTCTAAGCAAAGGGCTGCGTTCCCTTAAGTACAATGAACTATTTCCATTCATCTTTTTTTGCTGGCTGGTGCAGTTAATTGCCTTGTCATCAATATTAAAGAGGTTGTCTCTGCCAAACAATTTATTTATATATTCTATTCTATTATACACTATTATATTTTATTACAAGTAGTCGCATTGCTTTTAAAGGACAAGGAGATTGGATAAAGACATTCTGTGGGTATGATTTTTTTTTCTCTTCTTCAGGCTGTAAAAACTAAGTATTCAAGTCAGCCTAACATCCCATAAAATAGCTTAAAATTTGCCTCTAGCCTTGTTTTGGATTAAAGCTTTTGCAGTGTGACTTTTTGCCTTGAATGACTCACAAAATTACTTGCAGGGCTTCTGGTTTTTGTTGGTGTTTTTTTCACAGATAAACAGTTTTGCTCTAAAGTCATTGCGGGAGTTTGGACACTTGATACTTTGAGTGTCATTATAATGCAAATGGAACACTGGTATGATGCTTGTTACAGTAAATAAAAGATGGCATTTCTCTCAACAGGGACCAAAGTCTCTCAACTTCACACTTTGTACTTGATGATATTCAAATATTTATAACATTAATGAGCAAGTTGGACTCTCGATGTATCGAATTCTGGCTGTTTTGTCTCATTTGACACATTTTTCAAAAGGATGTTTTTGAACAGATTCACTGCTCTGGTTGAAATGTTTAGAAAATAATTCATTTGTATTGTAACATTTAGTTGAAGAGCCGTTTTAGAGCGGTATTTATGACTAAAATCACCAAGTGTCCTTGAATTAAGCTTTACAAAAAAGAAAAAAAAAAAAATAAGGGTAAAAGCAGAAGTCGCGCAAGTGTTGGCCTGTGAATGTAACGCTGCAGCAAATATTAATTGGAAAAAATCCATGTTGAATATCTTCATTACCTTAAAACAAAAGACTAAATAGTCCTCCCTTTCACCAGATGCACGTGGTTACATCTGCATATGAAAGTTTTATAGAGGAACTAAGGGGCCTCAGGAGCCGGAAAAGGGAGATGATACTATTGTAGTACCATCAAGAATGGTCTGTCACTGTGTGTGGACAAACTGTGTGGGGATGATGGGGTACAAAGGAGGCAATTAGTTGAACAGAGCACTTGTAATACACTCCCATGGGGCCAGTAAGTCAGGAGCTCAATGCTGCAGCCAGGTTCACTGAGCAATTAAGAGAGCTGGGAGAGTCGCACTGGCTTAGCCTGATGCTCTGCAGCTCTGCACTGATGTTAAAGGGAGATCGAGGGTCACTTTCAAACCCTATCAGTCTACCTGTGTCTTAATGTTCCCATCCACACTGGCTGAAAGCGCTGAGAACAGAGCCAAATGGACAAGTGGGGACAAAGCAGTACAGGGAAGAAATTATTCTCCCCTTTCCCCATAACTGTGTCTGACATATCCTTTGGCTTCTTTCCCAGATCACTAGGAATACATATATTTTTCTTTACACCCTTGTTATCCCCACTCCCTTAATTATTTATAGGGCGGGGGGGGGGGGGGGGGGGGGGGGGGGGGGGGGGTTAGAGAGCATTTCCCTTGAAGTAAACATACCAATAAAACAGAGATGGCTGCAATAAAATGATATAGAAAGCATCACTTGCCCCTTTACCAAAATGGGTTTTAAAGCATTATGGGCTATGCATCACTTTAAAATCCCCCCCCCCCCCCAATAAAAAAAAAGCTATACTGTTAAAGCACTGCAGGTCACTTTGTCATAAACTCCATCATAATTACTTTGGGGTGCACAAACAATTGATCTAAACTGTAATAATCCGAGCTCCTGCATAAACTGAATCGATTAAATCCTCTTAAATATTCCATTTTCTGATACAGCTTGACCTCCACTGAGAAAGAGCAAACATAGTCATTAAATTGCTTCCCTGGTTTCTGGTCCATGCCAATTTTCGGAAGGCATCAAACACTGCACGACTACCTTGCAATCAGAAACAACAATAAAATTCTTACTGTACTGGAAACATTTTTTACAATAAGCCCTCAGGGCAATTCTCAAAAGTTGTTCTTTTTCATTCACTTTTTTTTCCACCAATACATGAGACAGGCAGACTGGATACCTTCAGGGGAGCAATTTCCAGCTTACCTGTATTACATTCATGAGTATGCCATCTCCTAGAGGTCTTTAGCCAAATCCATTACCCTGACCGCAGCTTCCACACAAATATGAGAAATAATTGTCTTGAAATGAGGAATCTGTTCTCTGTTCAGTTCATTTGGAGGAGAAATCATTGAATTTATGCAATCATTGTGTCAAAACTGGATGGCTCTCACCTCTCAAAGCAGCACATGTGTTTAAGTATTGAATGATAGGAGTGTCTCAAATAACAGTTACAGTAGAGAAAGAATAAATATAATGCATCAAGCAAAAAAAAAAACATGAATAATTTATTGATATTAATTTATTTGTCCCTGTTTTTAATCTGTTCTTTTCCTTATATATTTCCTTACTCAATTTCCTGTGAACTTCCTTATTCTTTGTCTCTATATCTTTCTTTGCATCTACGACATCAGTCATATACGTTGGTGATTTCTTCTCCACACAGAAAAGTCGATCCCTGCACAAATGACAGCTCGCTGTGCTCTGAGCCAATGGGATTTCAATATGAGTAGACTGTGCCCTTCACTCTAATGGAATAACCCTTTAGTTAGTGAACACTAATCATCTCATTTGATTTGTATCTGAAATTATTTCAGGCTGAGAGAAAATAAAAGAGAAAAGAAAAAAGGAAAGTAAATGAATAAACTAACAAAAAAACATAGGTTCCGTTAAAATTACTGAATGAGGAAAATTTTACTGTTACTTCTTTGTATATTTCAATATTTGTTCATTTTTATAATTGATTGTTTAATGTATTTGTCCATATATTCTCTCTGTCATTTCCTGTACTTGTGTTTGTGGCATGCCTATCATTCCATATTTATGTACAATATTCTCCCAGTTGCAAATCTGTAGGAATTTTTTCTTTTTTTTTTTTTTTTAATCTCCTGTTATACTCATTAGTAGACTTTCAATGTTCAGTATCTGCAAAGGATGGCTGGTGATGCTGAAGGTCCAAGCACAGAGCCTGTTAATTGAAGTTGTACATTATAAAAGAAGAGGTCGGGGAATGGGGGATGTGTTCATTAATAATTGATCAAAGAGCCGTTAAATTGAAATGCATTTGCATCAATTAATCATCGAGCAGATGCCACTAATCAGCCTTTCCCATTGTAGTATCATAGCAATCCCACAGACTACACAGGTTGTTCTCAAGCCATCATTCATCACGTTTTACTGCAATTTTAAAGCTGGCCTCAAGTCTGTGACAGAGTGATTAAAACACTATTGCCATCGAACGCTGCAGGCTCTTGCTCACAATCTCCTCTGAAAATTGGTTGCACTCTGTGCAAGTACAGTTTGGAACCCGATTACTATATTTCTATGAGCTATTGATAATCTCTGAACTTTGACAGCATGATACAGCTGTAGTAACAGTTTTAAAATGCTTAGTCTCGTCTTTGTCAGGCTCTTCAAGGCTGTGCTGAAGGTAGGCGTTCATTAGCAGCACCAGATTGAAAAGAAAGCCATGTTAAAAGCAAAGAATGATTCCTGCAGAGCTTATGGTTAGAGTTGTCATATCTTTTTGTTCAAATACATGATGACTATGAACCAATGAGTGTGCTACATACCTGTGCCACACTGAATAGTGTGCTCTTGAATGTAAGGCTTTTGCTCAAAATATGAATACATTTTTTTTTTTCTTTTTTGACAGTCAGTTTATTCGGTTCATCAAGGCTTGCAAAGTTTAAAGACACATTACGTAACTTTCTGACCTTAAAGCTCTGCGTTCTGGTTTCTTGAGTTTTGTGTCGTGGTATAATAAGGAACTGGCTTTTTGAATAAGCAATGTCGCTGATTCAGCAAAGAAGCACAACAAGATTAAAAGAGAGAAAGGGACAATAGCATAAGATTGCAAAGCAAAAGACATCATAAGACTGTCTTTTGTTGGCTAGAGAGAGCTAACAGGTCAAGTAGGATGCAAGATGGATGCTGAATTAGTCGATAGGGGGAGCATGACAAGGAAAATGGCAAAAGTTCTGTAGTGTGTCTAAAGACTTTTCCTCTCAATGGCATTCGTTGTAATCACTGATTGCAGTCCTCCTCCATTAAGTAATATCAACATCAGCTAAATAGCAATAAAGCATTATTTATTAACAATTTTTTAGAAAAAATATGCAAAACTGAGTGTGCTCCTGCTGTGATGTTTTATTATTTATTGGTTTGGAAAAATGGACCTGCAGTGCAGCTTGTTCTTGCTGTCCACATACAGCCTGACAAACACGCCAAACAGGACATATAATAACAGTTAAGTGTTTTCTCGAGGCTCTAATAAATGTGTTGTCTCTGTAGTGCTCATGGATGCATCTCAGCTGAGTTACTTGAGGACAAGGTTGTGACAAATTTCATGTGTTTCAGAAAGTCACCTCCATCTAATCTGCATGAAATCAGAGCTCCCATCTTTAATTAAGATGAAAGCACAGACGCCCTTTTTATATTTACTACATCAGTGAGCATCCGGGTTAATCCAAAAAGGGATTATTTCCACTCTCTGAGAATGACCACTCTCGTGTAATAAACTCCCGGGTAAGGTGAGCGAACGAGGACGGCCCGGTCGCAGGTATATATTTGGAAGCATCTCCATAATTTTTATTTAAACTCAAATATCTCCAGGCTCAGTGTTAGACCTGATGCTGTTGACATGAAAATGATCAATGACAGTAGATCAGCCCCGTGGGAAGTACAAGATACACATCAGTTGATTAATGGCTTTGCCAGCTGTCATGAACTATACTGGACCAATATGGTGAAGGCTTCATAAATCATAAGTCATCTGACACATGAAGCTTTGTGCACTTTATAAAAGCCAACATTTGGTGTGTATTCTTTTTCCATCTCCTTTTGATTTCTCTTCAGAACATGAGACCATCAATGCTGCTCGCAGTTTTGTCATTCTGCGGTTGCTGTTTTCTCTCTTTTTCATCCTTCGCGACAGTGCCAGTACTCCAAAGTGCCGCCAGCCTTAAGATGAATTAAACATGATATTTAAGAGTACGAATAAGATGTCCCCCAGGAAAGCCTGTCATGGACTGTCATCCACTAATGAATGTGTTTTAAACCTGCATTAAGTCCAAAACAGAGTAGAAGCAGCATGGTGCTGATATATCATCAGCTTATCAAATGCTTCAGGCTATGGTATTAGTAGACATCGGACTGTTTACACAACCAGTGAACACTACAGCTACAACTTCTTCCCACTAGAGCACTTTTCTTGCTATCTGTCAAATCTTAGCCAATTATTGAGTCATGATTTAGTCCTACATTGGCTCGGTTCACAAGCCCCAGAAAGGGGTCATGTCCACCAGCGGGCACCTATTTAAAGGCTGTTTTATAGCATGTTCATTAGTGAGGATGGTAAATTTGTGATTTGCAATTTTGTCACTTCAGTGGACATTAGGAGAGTCACCCAATATACTGCCACTCACTGAAGTATAAAAAAATATAGTATAAAATTTCATATACACACGTATATGTAATTACCAACTATATGTAATTACCAACTCAGTGATAAACTGGACAAGAAAACGATACTAGCCCATTTCTATAGACTATTTCTATGATATAAATATGACTATATCATTTTATAAGTAATTCTATAAAATAGATCAAATACATAAATTAAATAAAAAGTATTAAAGATGAAGAAAAGTGACTCTACATGTCTGTCAAAGTAAAATATTGAATGTGGAAAAAAATGTGGCATTGATTTTTAATCATTTATGCATCAGTAGGTTAACTGCAATCCTCAAGATTTCTGTTCCAGTTGAACTGACGGATGACTTTGTGATATTTCCTCGACACTACAGATTTCATGAGCAGCCTGCCACAAGAAACCATGAGCTTTGTCTTTTCAGCAACCAATCATGTCATTTTAATTAAGACATTAGTCAATAAAAACTGCTGATTCAGCTTTGCCTTCAACAAAAGAGCTGAATATAGGCTGGTTGTTTTGCAAAGACATTTGAAATGTACAGACTATTGCCTGCAGCTATATATCACAACTGGCTACAATAGTTGTTACTTCAAAATATCAAGAATTATTGGTGCCTGGTTGGGAGATATTCTGATCTGATTACATTTTCTTAGCTGAATGTTTATAATACCAAACTGAAATTGAAGAAAATGTTTGTTTGCATTAGCAACATAATGGCTTTCATACAGAAAAAAGAGTCAGTGTGGAAAACGGTGTCTGTTATTAGTGAATAAAATTGCCCTGACAATAAGCATTTATCGTTTACTGTAAAGACTCTACCCACAATAAGGATGATTAAACTGAGAGGTAATTATTGAATGCAAATGCATTGAATAGCTCTTGGCGATACAAAAATAGCAACTCAAACTTGCAATAAAACTTCTTCAAGGCTGTGAGGAAGAATGCAGGATAAAGTCCAATTAAAATCTCACTTTGTAAGCCTTAAATGACTATAATGTCAGGCCTAAATAATAATCCTGTGAATGCAATTCTCACATTTTAACTGGCACGAACCAGCATTTTGATAGTTTCTTTTTTTTTTTTTAACTTTGCATTTTGTTAACATCATCGCACTATTTTGGTCAAATCTATGTGACACTGGGCTAGGTACAAGCTGTGCTCACATTCACCACAAAATGCTCCTAAAATTTGTGTGTAAGACATGAAAATGTAAGTGTTTCACTCATTGTTATACTGTATTGCACTTCTCAGTGTTGAGTTGGATTTTTGGGTTGTGAAATGTGCATAAATGTACAATTAAAACAGCATGTAGATATTAAATGTTTCCTTTAATTATAAAGTGAAATTCCAGATATTTGGGTATGTTTGTATAGGCATTTTGTGATTTTGTAGATACTTTGTCTTCTGTTAGTTGTGACATACGTGCAAATGACAAACTGTGGCAATATATTACTTAGGGTGCACTTAATATTCTCAAGACATGAAAGGCTCATAATTTCTTGTCAATAAATTCAACTAATTTATTGTAAACATGTTGATAATGTACTGTTTGGACAATAACAAAAGGAAAATGCAGTTATTGTTAAAATGTTAGTATGCTGTTTAGACATGTTTTTTTTAGTTTTTTTTTTACTGGTCTGATCTGCTTGCGATCAAACACAGCTGTATGTAGCCTCAAAACTAAGATAAGTTGGACACACCCGGTGTGTAATAAAGATGAATTGCTAATGAAGCTGCCATTATTGGTTCTTGTACTCGAAATCCAATCACATCAGAAATGATGACAGACAGAGAAAGTTGAGTGTGACGCAGCCCACAGTTAGCTGGATTCCTTTACTATTCACGTATACTGGGAAAAGAACAGTGGTCCAATTAAATGGTCAGGTCAAGCTGTAATTGTAGCGCGATTAAACTGTGCATCTAACTGTGCTGACTATTCTATTTAGTTTGTTATATTTACATTCTGTGATTTATTTTACCTGCATGTGGTTGCAGTAACTTTCCTTAATGGCCTATTAGTGAGGAAGGTCATCAGGGGTGCAACATATCCACACACCTATGCGTGTGCACGCAGTAGTTCATTAGTCAAAGGTGCATGTGTGTGGAGAGTCTGAACACAAAGGACCAGGTAGGGCATCAACAAAAAGAGGCGATGTAGAGTAAGGGAATAAGAAGGAAGGAGAGACATAGGTCAAAATGACTAGACCTCTGAACCTTTAATAACACAGAACAATGGTGAGGCCATTAGGATTACAATTATACTCATTAGCCTGATATTGCCTCCTCCATTCTATACAGAATGATATGTAACACTGTTGAGATCCATCAGTCTCCCTTGCATTGGGAGTCGGTGAACATATGGCGTGTGTTATATGGTGTGGGAAAACAAATTAAAGTGAATTTAGAGGGAAAAAAAAACTAGTCTGCAACTGATAATCAGAGCATGCCTTTGGGAATTCATATGTTTCCATTAGCGTTAAGAAATACCAGACCAAATGTTACCCCTTATTGCGTTGCATTGCCTGGGCAGGCCAGCAAGCTAATCTCACATTCCTGTGACTTAAATAAATTATACCTGTCCCCATTTGAGAAAATCAAGTGTTGAACCTCGTTGTCATGGCCATCATATGTTTTTAAGGTCAGAGGAGATTTCATGAGCAAAATCAACCATGTTGGGAGTGAATTTCTTTAAATCTGAAGAGCAGCAGAGGCAATGTCAAACATCTGTACAGTTTCTTGTATGCCCTGCACTGATTTTAGGTCCTCATTAAGCGGATCTTTTCCACATGGCAAGGCAAGTTGTTTCTCTGTAGGCCAGCAGAGGAAGGATCGGTGCATTTCTAATGTTGTCAAAAGCAGTCAATACGGTGCCATTTTAATGTTTTCACTTGGGAACTTAGATAATCAATTTTTTCCTCTTGAAAATTGTTTACAGGTTCAGATGTGAAATTGCCCCAGTTTTGTTTCTGTCAGGGGAGAATGGGCTCATCTGCTTGTGGGAGGATATGTGGGTGGAGTCATATTTCCATATACACAAATCTCCATTTACTGTCTGAAGCATATTGCATGTCATGCATACATTTTGAAGCCATAATATAGACTTGTTTTTTGTTTGTTTGTTTATTGTTGTTGTGACAAAAAATTAATAAATGGAATTCTGGGATAACCGATTTTTAAAACGAATAACTGTTCTGAAAGTCCACGTCAAGACAAGTAAACCCTGTTTCTCACTCTACATTTGACATCCACAGAACAGCGCATGGACTAAACATGAACAGACCATGCTACCCAGACAAGAAGCCAATCAACTGCTTCCAGCCTTCTGCTTGTAAACACACCTTTAACAAGGACCTGCATTCCTGTAGAAGAACACAAAATCACTCTCCATTGCAGCTCTGGACTTCATCTATCCAATATATACGTAACTCACAAAAAGCTAAAGCATGCCAAATGTAAGCAGTTGTACAGCCTGTGTATTTTTGGGGCCTTGTTATAGAAATGTAACCCAAAAATACACACTCTGTCTCTCAACCTGTGGATGTTGGACCAAATCAAGCCCTTCCGGGACTCTGAACAAGATGGGCTGGTCTAGACAATGGATGGATGGTTGGATGCTGTGGGCAGTCCCTGCAGAGAAGATGTGGGCTATGTGTTATGAAGCTGACAGCCCACCTGCTCTTAACAATCTCCTACAATATATAAAATGTACATGAAGGATGTTGTAGTTCACAGTCTAAGCTGACTTTTGTGCAGTTTTGACAGGCAGGCAGCAGGATGCACTTTTGTAAAAGCGAAAAATTAACACAAAGACACTGCCTTCAAGCAGACCTACAGGAGGGTTCGCGGTGTCAGCAGTCTCACTGGTATTGACATAACAGCACAAACATAACAACAGAGTCCAGGTGGTGATACGTGTCAGCACGAGAAGGGACTAGTTTGGTAAAGAGGGGATCCCTCGACATGCATTTTCTGAAATTGCAAAACCACTCTGGAAAACTGTCATCTCGGTTAAAGTGACATCTTCAGGTTGCGATATCAAACACATACAAATTGAATCAAGGAGGTTCAAGCGGTGGGAGAAAAAAACACTATGACCTCTTCTAAAAGTGCACATATTTCTCCTACAAAGCTAATCTGACTCGGAAAAGGTACCGCTGTTTGTTGGTTTGTCTTTTTTTTTTTTTTTTTAAGCTAACATGAGCAGTAGGTTGCATCAACTGTTAGAGCAGGCTTGCTGTTACAGCAAGACATGTTCTGACTCTATATTTCAGGCCAAAGCAAGTGATGTGGGAACATGATACTGCTATTATAGATATATGCTGGTCTGATCGGCATCATTCCCAGTTGAAACACAAACACTGAAGCTGATTAAAGTTATAAAAAAAGAAAGAAAAGGAAAAAAATGTCTTTATTCCTAAATTAGATACTTGCATTAAAAGTTTGATGCTTCATTTTATTATCGTGTAAAAGCTGTCAAACATTCTTACTATCATAGTCCTGCAAACACAGCACAAACTCACTTATGTTTAAGGCCAGAGTTTGCATCACATGTGATGAGAGCTTGATCTCTTCACTATCTAATCTGAAAAGATGGGATGCTACTATAATCTTTTAAACTGGTAAGTCTAGCCATTCACCTGGTCTCATGTGTATGAAAACGAGCATACAGAATGCATTTTGCTCTCTATTTTGTCTATTGATGAAGAGATTTACATGGAAATGCTAACCTGTTAAGATAAAATATCTGTCAACAGGAATGGATGTTTGACTTTGAAGAATCAGCAGAAAAATGGTCTCATAATGTTGGTCTCAGCATCAGCTTTGATATCTGACATGGTTTGGAGTTTTGGTGTAGTCTTGGTTCTGGTTTCCTGTTGCAGTTTGTAGTTTTCTTTGTTTTTCCAGACCATGAGTTCACCTGGTTACCTTCACCTTATCCATTCCACCCATGTCTTTTTGGGTTTGTTGTGTATTTAGACCACTTGGTTTCACCACTTCACCGTTGCCAGTTCATTGTTGTTCTTCTCATGTTTTGTCGCTATTAAACATCTTGTTCCCTACATTGTGCCCTGCACTTGGGTCCACATCTCCACCGTATCCTGACAATATCACAACGTATTCCACAGCGACTCATAATTTCTGATGATGCCCTCAGACTTTCTCTCCACCACAGCCAGCCATTATTTCTTCACCCCTTACTGACACAAACTTTCTCTCATTCACCAATTTCTTGCTGAAAGTTAATTCCTCAGATTATTTGTGCAGCTCCTTTACCTACCTGTGTGTTGCAAAGTCTGTAAGTCTTCATTTAGGAACAAAGTCGCTGACTTGTTGCTGCCTGTCTGATGGTCCTCAGCTGTTTTCTCTTCAGCAGAACTTAGTTGTGACACATTATGAAGCAGTATTTTTAAGATGACTTTAAAAACACCCCAAAGACAATGAACAATAAAAGATAAATAAATCACATCTTCAATCATTCAACTTCACTCAAACTAAAATTCATCATTTCATGCTATTCATGTACATATGATCAAATATTAGCTTCCAGACAGAGAAGCCATGGATTTGTGGGAGACACATACATTTAATAAAAATGAAGCCACCAAACAGCCAGCAGCAGAAGCTCTGCCAGAAGAGATTAAATAAGAAGATGAAATAACACTTCATAGCTGAAGGAGACATTAAACTGTAATGAAATGCTTTGTACATGCTCCTGATCAAATGAAGATGTCTGAAATGTATTTTGAGCATTTCCCACCATGAAAAATTCATACATGTGTGCATGATTGCTTTTTGTAATATTTTTGAAGTACAGGTGGAAGTTTTAATGAAGCTTGACCTTTAGACTTTTCTTATTATTTCGCATTAAAATCAGAAACAAGTGGCCAAAACAGACAGCTGTTTTGCATCTTTTTCAACCCATTTAATGCTTTTACCTTTCAAGTCATTTATAAACATTGTAAAGTATACAAGCAATCATATTGGGGGGAAAAAAATGCATTGAAATAGGAATGACATAAAAGAACAAAGGGTTTGTCTCTATTTCATGTGAAGCCGGGGTAAAAAGAACACACAAAGCTTCAAATACCGCTCGTCTTTGTAGGGGGGTTTGGTCGCCCGTATTTTTATTGCTAGTGCATTTTAACTCTGACTAAACAAAGACTTCACCAACAGACTTCAGGCACATTTAAAAATGCCAGATTTTTGCCAATATGTGACCACTTGAAACCTCAGAAAAATTTGAAATATGGATATTAACTCGGTGGTACAATGCGGCGGGAGCACCTAAATGGAGAAAATGGAAGAATAATCACCACACTACCTCATTACCATAGTACAGTTGCTGTGCAAACAAAAGAAAATATCTTTCTTCATATCAAACCATCTTGTACAAGAACATTTTACACAAGCAAAATTGCAAAACAGCATTTAGAACCAAAACAAGTTTCCTCTCTAGCATATGCAATAACATCCAACACACGTGCTGCTCTTTCATTCCATTAACATCAACATTCATGACATTGCAACGACACAAAATATAGATTATATTTAATTAATTAAACAAAACTCAGTCATTACATAACAGTATTGGGCTGATTGCTTGTTAACTACCATAGGATGGTTGACCATTTTTTTCCTCACCACTGGCATGTGCAGTCTTCCCCTCCATAGTGCTTCCTGTCTACTTCCTGGAATTATTTTCCCATGAGCACCTTAAACAAGGAGATCACTCGTACCAACACATCGATAGGCCCCTTGCTGTTCACAATCGGGATAAACTTCTAGATTTGTCTCACCAGCAATATTAGATAAAGTGGATTTTGCAAGCTGTTTCTACACCATATATTCTGTTGTTCCACCACCTGGTTACACACATGTTTAGTTTTTTTAAAGCAGTGTTACAGCGCTAAGGCAGATGTTTGCACTGTGGCGCCGAACAAAGACTAATTCATCATTTATCTTGTTTCTTGCTTCTTCTCTGCATGCTCTCCATCCAGTCACAGTCAGTCCAATGCTGACTCTTCTTTCAACTCTTTTTCTTATACTTTCCTTTTTTTTCTCGTCGGTTCCTCCCATAATGCCATCTTGGGTTTGTTTTGCTTGTGGGGCACTGTGTTGATATCCAGTTGCTGGTGAAGCAAAACACAAGTGTCACATGATGCTTTGTGCTAGAACACACAGTTGAGATAGACCATTTGATTTCCTTTTAATTATTTTTAAAATCTTATAATAAGTAAAGGCTTTGAAAATTGTTCAGTCGTATGGGATCAGTTTTTCATAGAACATAAGCATAAGTGGGCAGTGAGAACAGCACAGGGGAGGAAGACCTCTTCAAGACCTGGACTCTGTTTATGTTGACCAAGTTGAGGCTCGTAGTTTTGCTGCTGACCTCAAACACCCAGGCCATGAACTGCCTCTTACTTCAAGGAATTGTTAAAGAGACATACAAAGTAGGATGAGCAGATTAAGACAGAGCTTCTTTCCCAGAGCTGTGAAATCTGTCTCATCACCATCCTTCCAACGCCCACAAACAGACTCACCTACCTCCCCCTGAATATTTTCTGACTGTCTGAGATGCAACTTGCACTGTTTGTTTCATTTCACATTGTCTCATGGACATTTCTGCAACTGCTTAACTGCAAACATATGCAGTTGAGCAGTTGCAGAAATGTCAATATTTCCAGTCATATTTGAACAGCCCTTTTCAATTTAATCATTTACTTGTTTAATTTATTGTTCTCTTTTATGTTTTTTCCCATCTTTTTTTATTTAGTTTTTTTTTATTATTGGCAATTTGTATGTTTCTAATTTAACTATATTGTGTATATTATACATTTAAGATGGGAGTTACTGAACAAAATTTCATCATGTAATGATGATAAAGACTTCAAGCTTCAATTTTGCATCTTGAATATTTTAATATAAATGGCTCTCAAGAAGACAAAACATGACATACTAAACAATACATGTATTTTATACATTCAGTCAGACAAAATTCTCCTGAAAGCATAATATCCTATTGAACCTGAGAATATATGAAAATTAATTAAAATACTTGACACTAATATTCCACATAATCCAGTTATTACGTTACAGAGATTTTTTAAATAGAGATCATAGAGAGGCACTGTAAGCTTTGGGGAACATCCATACATTTCACCTGCAGTTTGTTTTTACATAGACTACATCACTGATAGAAGTGCTTTTATTTAACTGACATTTAGATGTAAATTTGGACATTTTGCTTTAGAATAAAAAACAAATTGGTGGCACTTATGTAGCTTTTCAAGAGTTGAAAAACTGATGAGAGACAGTGAGACAGTGCTGCTTGTGTTATGTACACAAACACAGCCCCAATTTCCCCTTTAAATCACTTTGAAACTTCTATACACTGCAAAACAAAATTTTATCCTTGACAAATTATGTTTAGCACCTTTAGGATTTATTAGACATCAGATTTATTTATTCCTGTTTCGCTAAGTTATGCACTGGTTTCATCATTTCTCACATAAAATGGCCTATATACTCAGCTATTGCATTGATTATTCTGTCATCTGTTAAGACCGTGCTGCATCAATAGCTCCTCTTTCATCATTCCATTCATACAGATGTAAAGAGCGGCTATATGCGCTGCTATCAGTATTCATCACTGACTTACACTGCAGGCATAGCAGCAGAGGCCATGCAGGCTGCCCCGTGCAGATGTGGTCCAGTAATTTCTGGCTAAGCCAAAGGAATGAATGAGGGGGAAATGTTCTCTCCTCATTACTTTGAAAAATTGTCCATACACATTTTTCTGAAAGCAGACAAACAAAATTAGATCAAGCTGATGGAAAAGGTGTCAAGGCCGTTGTCTTGGGTTGTTAACATGGCTGATTTTGGTGACCAGACTCTGCCCCCAGTCCACATGTGGCTCCGATTATGAAAGAGCTTGCGGTTTTGAAAAGCATTGACCGTAAGTGCTTAAAAGCTGTTTCGAATCAAGGGCAAGGAAACATGTTCCCCAAAGTGTTTATTTAGCCTATTCAGAGCTGCCAGTTTAATAATATCCAAATATGGCCATGATCAAGGTGCTCTGAAACTTGCCCACCATCTTCTGAATACACAAGGGTTTAACATCTGGAATCATTAAATGTACTGTGTTGATGGTTAGTGGAAAAAGTCATCAAAGAAAATCAGAAGTATGTAAAACTTGATACACATGGGCAGGTGGTTGTTACAAGATATATATGCTAATTTGTCTCCCATAGAAAATGAAATATGAATATGGAGGGGTGTCATCGTGGCATTCTGCATTTTCAGGACACCTGGATATTACTCTGCTTCATCACTGCTTCTCCGCAAAGGCTCCTCAAGAATGCAGATCTTACTTTAAAATGTTGCATCTTTTCTGCCTGTATTCCATAGAAAAGAGCACATTTTCTTGGATTTCTTGATGGTGAGGATTTCTTAGATATAAAACAGAGATATCATCACGACGCAGCACAGAAGGAAGTTCTGCTGCTTTGCTCTAAGACCCTAGCCAGTTACTGAAAATAAAATAAAGAAAAGGCAAATTGATTTTCATACATTTTGTTTGATTAAGAATCATCTCCAGGGGGTGGTGCACACTCTCTTTACCCATCATTAAACAGGCAAGCAGTGAGAGGATTAAAAGAGTCAGAGCGTTCGCTGCAATCTTGGAATAATTATCATCAGTCTGTAACTTTCAAGTTCCGAAGACTCCACACAATACACTGGTATGGCCGTCTCATTAGTTAATATCATGAATGTCTTGACCATTTTACTCCGTATTTTTTAATTAAAAAGTCATTTTATAATGTAAATTATTCAGTGCGAGAAAAGCAACCATTTTGGTGCATCATTTAGACAGATTTACAGTTCACTCACCAGAGACAATAAAAGCACAGATGCGCACCCTAAATAAATACACACACAGTGCTGATCCAGGAAACAAGCACCATGAATGGGTCCACCTCACCACCACCCACCCCCTTAATCCTGTTGAACTATTTTGTCATTACTGGTTCTTGTGTGAGCAAGGGTGCTGGAACGCAGGATCCAATAAGTGGTGCCCTGTAGCCAGCATGGAGAGAGCCCTTGCCAGCCCGACGTGCTCTGCTAGCAATCACCGCACCCTGAGTCACAGGCCAGTGGAAAATGCCAGATAAACATCACACTGGGAATGAGCTTCCTCTCTCTTCCTGTCTCTTTCTCTCTGCAGTTTAAGTGGTTTAAGAATAGCGCGAGAGATTGAGCCGCTTATTTTAAGTGACACCATGAGAGTCAAAAGGTCAAATGAAACATACAGAACAGGCAAAAAATGGTCTTCAGTAGATTAGATGACTGAAGTACATGACTGAGGTATGTTGTCTGTTGCACTCTGATTCAAACGCTGTCCTGTATGTGACTCTGTCTTGCAGATATCTCTGCTGTCATCCACTGTTATGTGCTATGAAACAAGGGAGGGAAAATCAGCCGGAAATAAAGGAGTTGAAACCCGAGTCAGTGCTTCGACCTCTGTTAACTTTGTTTTATCTTTGCTAAATCACGCATGCTCACAGACATTCACAAAGGCTTGTAGTAATTTCCTGTGAGACCTTAAAAACACAGCCAGGAGCAGGCCTCTTTCTGCAGGCTACTGTTGTAAATCACATGAGTGCAGCTCTGATATTTCATTTCTGCTGAACATCTCTCCGCTCATCGACCAGTTCGAAAGAGTAGCCTGCGAAACATCTCTTCCACTTGGTGACATATTAAACAAACTGTGTGCTGTGCTGGTAGACTATATATCAAATGCAACATATTTATACACTTTAAAGAAGCAGATATGAAACTACTTAGTATGTTCTTAGAAGCAGTATAAAATGGTGGAGGGTACAAATGTTTACTCAAGTACTGTTTCGAAGTTGTTTCTACCTTAATGATTAACTGCACTTTGTGGAAACTTTGTACTTTTAAGTTCAACACACAGTTTTACAAGAAAGTTACAAATGATCTTCCAACCCAAATTGAGCTAATTAGATCAATCCAATTAAATTTTATTTACACTTTTCACATACCAGTAGCCCAAAATGCTTTTCATTATAAAATGGACATAAAACACTGTTTGGATATTGAAAGGGATACAGAATAATAATTAAACACACAAACACACAGAGCAGTACATGAGGTAAAATTTAAACATGAATATCACAAAATATAAACCGCTGTCTGTTAGTTTGCCAGTAATAAGTTTGCTGTAAATCTTTAAAATGATTCGTACCAGAAAATGAATTTCTTTTCGAATCCTTGAGGATATTTTTATTCCTTTTCTTTTTTCCTCCACTATCTCTCCTTCAGATAGCTTCAGTAACGGAATAAATATCTCATTTTCTACTATGTGACACAATCACAAAGTACAATTATTATGAGCTTATCATTATTTCTACAGATATTCCAACTCTTAACCATGTAAATGTAAAGCTTATTGGAGTTAATCGTTTTCAGGTGATTTTTTTTTTTTTCTGCATGTGCATGTAATGAAGGAGGATGCTGCTGTCAGTTATTAACGTCTTTTTAAAAAGCAGCTTCATTACCACAGGTGCAACAGAGAAAAAAAGACTAATAACTGACTCTTAAATTAGTCTAATTTTTCTCAGGCGGCTGGAACATGAAAATACCTGAACTACTGAGGTGAATATTTTGCTGAGAATAGTCAGAATGTATGGAGACGAAGGTGCAAATTACTAGAAAAAAAACTTAAATATTATACATGGAATTTCAAGCAGGCCGTTATCCTTCAGTATGCATCAATATTCCACAGCTGCAACCCTTCTGAAGTGTCTCAGAGATATGATCAAACTTACAACCACGGAATAAGTTAAAGCATCAACTTGAACTCAATAAATACCTGAAGACGGGTTATTTCAAGCTGAGGAATCGCTCTTTATGAAGAAGATGGATCACCAATAGATAAAGAGCTTCACTTCTAAACAGGTGCCGGCCTGCAGGATGCATGAGGAGTATTGATATTGGCTGGTTGCAGTTCTGAAGCAGCCTACTCTTTGACATAAAACGACACACTAATGACATAAAATCCCTGATTTATGTTGATGATTTCAGACCAGCATCAGTCAGAACCATTATTGTTACATTTGACTGAGCTGCTGGACGCTGTTACAACATTGCTTGTCAGTTCTGTCAAGAGTGTTGCTATCACGCTGTGAGTTTTCATGTGGGTGAAGATTTCATGCACATTTCTGTGGGGACTGATAACAAAAAACAGAGCAAAATGTTCATGTGTGCTTAACATGTTTAGAACTTGTCTAGAATTCAGACTAAGTGACTGTAGGATGATGCATCTTTAATATTTCTCATTTAAACAAACAAATCTCATCAGAATCTTTATTCTTATACTGAAATAAGAATAAAGATGAAGTACTAAGAATGACTCCTTCCCCCAAACGTAAAGTCTAAAACACATCTGAGTAGCAGCTGCATGCCAACTCCTAATACGTATGTATATGTTGTGTATTCATGAAGGGGTTCAGATGCAAGCTGCTATCCACACACAGCTACTATAGCCAACAATGGCAGTGTCGTTGGTCAGAGAGGTGTTTAGTGTGGATGGACTACATATGTAGCTCGCTACCAGAAGTGTGTGAATGACTACTGGATTCAATCTAAAGCAGTCTGAATGTCTTGGAAAGTGCAGTGTAAATCGAATCCATCATTATTATGAGCTATGTGCATATTTCAGTTTGCAAACACTTAGCTTTAATCGCTGAAGATTTGCACAAATGTTTCCGTCGACAAAACACAAGAAGCAGCCATGATAAACACATGCAGTTAAACACAAATATATTATTGGCCTAAGAGTTAAATAAAAATAAATTACTGCCACACAGTGATGATTATACTGATATTATTGGAACAAAATAATTCAGAATTGATAAAATCTTATGTTTTGTTTACCATCATGAAAAAACTGTTTTCCTTCTTGGCTTTATTGATTCTTGTCTTTTCTCCAGTCAAAAAGGTTGCAAAAGCAAAGTTCTGTGTCCTGCACATAATAACGGTGCTGACTGGGTACTGCCTGTAGCTGCTGCACAAAGCAGGGATGAAATACTGTAAGTACTGTCTGGTTCCTCCTCCTCTTTCTTCCTGGCATTCACTCGCAGTGGCAGCCGGTGATCATGGCAACGGCTAGTCGTTGGCAGGACCACTCAGGTCTAGACTGGTCCAAGCTGCAGTAGACTGCTGGCTGCAGTACTAAGGCGCTGTGTTTAATTAGGGCCATCCTGCTGAGCTGCTGCTGTTTATTTCCCCTGAGACACAATGCTGATCTCTGCAAAGCAGACAGATAGACAGAGAATCACTCTGCATACACTTCTGCTCTAAAGCAGACACACTAACTGCTCTGTGGAGTCATAAAGCGACTCACACACAAACTCTCTGTGCAGCCATACTTTCATATGATGTGACTGTATTTCAGTTTCAGGTAATTTGATTCTGTGCACATGCCTTTACTTTGCAGAGAAACACGATAGCAGCTCAGAGATCGCCAGGTTTCACCTGCATTCTCAGACTGTCACACTGCATCAGTGTACAATCTCAAGCAGGCGCTTTAAAACTAATTGAAGTTAAGCTGAAAAAGAATATACTTGATAAAAATAAAAAAAAAAACCAAAAAAAAAACTTTGTAATTATTTGAACACATGATTTAGGGTCAAATCAATTAACCGAGTGTCATGTATCCCTTGAGGACGACATATATATTTTGGATTGACAGTTTGAAGAGTTTGCCTCTTTTTTTCTTTTTTGTTTTTGCTTAAATTTAAATGACAAGATCAGAACGACGGGTATGTCTGTGCACTTTGTAGAACTATCGCCTGCAGCCAGCTCATGTTGGCACAAAGGTTTCAAAGGAAACAGTCAGTTTGAAGGTTGCCCTACAAAGTGAGATTAATGAATTAGTTAACCCCAAGTTAGAGCTTTCTGAGTCACAAAGGTGGCCTCTTTTTTGTAACCTGGCTGTAGTAAATACATAACCTGCAATGGAAAAGGTTGTGCTGAGATTTCATTATAATTATATTTTCGTAGGTGTAGTTGCTTGTGGTTACAAAATAAGAGGTAAGATGTAAGATGTAAGACATATATATATATATATATATATATATATATATATATATATATATATATATATATATATATATATATATATATATATATATATATATATATAGACACACATACATTTATGTGTGTGCTTTCTTAAGACTTAGACTCACTTTGTTTAAATTGGTCTTTAATTGGTTTTTAACAATTTAAACAAATAATTTGTTTTATTTTAGCCAGTTTTATTGTTTTAATGTATTGTACTGTTACAATTGTTTTCATTTTTAATATGATGTTTGTGTTGGTTGTTGGTTATGATGTTTTAAAAGTGCTCTATAAATAAAGTTAGATCGGACTGGATGCGAGGTGGACAGTCTTCTTGTCTGCTACATTTTTGAGTCATTAAATCTGATTCCCATTCTTCAAAACTCATGTTTGTTCTATCATTCTCCCTCCAGACTGTTTTTTTAGTGGTGTCACCTCATCCCCATCACCATTTCCTGTTGCCTGAGGAGTCTCATCAGAAGTCTGTCACCTTTAACCCTGCATTTCCACCACCAGCATCCAGTGTCTGGCAATCCTGCCCTCACCCTTTCTTTTATTAATGTCATGTTCTGCTATGACACGCCACATCTTAATGTCTTGTTGTAAACTAACCTTTTTTTGTTCTGTCAATTCTACTGTGCTTATGGAACTGCATGTGTAACAACTAAAGGTTTCAGATAAAAGAATAATGTTTATTGTCATTTTTAGAAGATCATCGAGCCAATAACATAATTTCTCTGTGATTCTCATCTGCTTATCTTTAATCTGGGTCTCTCATGACTGTGATGATCTGACACATTACAAGCTGGGTGTTCTCAGACAAGAACACATTCTCCAGTGCTGTAAATTCAACAAGATTAAGGCATCAATGTACAGTGCAAAACTTGTTTACCAGCTTGGAAAACACTGTCAGTTTCAAAACAATTTATATTAAATAAAAAAGGAAATAAATCTCTCACTTTAAAAATGGATCTTCCCAACAACATTGTTCATTTAGACTGTAAACATATGTTAAATGATCCCAGCTGGGAACTCAGTTCTTATTGGTTGGAGCTTCCCTTGATTTGATTTGTGTAGATATTTCCCCACCAGTTCAGGTTAATATGTCTATTTATCTCTTTGTTAGCAAAGTTACACAAAATATGAAGGCAAATTTTCGAAAAGATTGTTGTTCTTTATATCTAAGCAGTCAGCAAGAAAAGAAAACATATTAAAATTCAATTAAAAAAGCCACATTTTCCACTAGTTTGCAAAGCAGAACAGTGGTATATAAATTTTCTACTCTACCCCTTCTTTTCTTTTGTTTTTAGTTGATATTGTTCCTGTAAAGAATTTTGAAATCTAAACATTATTAGAGCTTTTAGTTGTGATGTGTTATTATATGAGAAAGGCACAACCAAATGAATGTGTAGGAATTGTCACCAAGGTGTAGCCATCCATGAAAAAAAACCCAGGAATAAAAGAATTACATCAGACTAAACTTGAACTGTGTTTGTGATTTTCTCTGGAGGCTTCCCAAAAACAACTCTGCAAAGTCCTTTTAAACAATCACTGTTTAATTTAAGTGCGTGTCCACTGAAAAGGAAAAGAAATAACCTGCTGCTTATAGCTGGGTCTAAATGCTACAGAGAAAATGCCCCAGAGCAGCAAAAAAAAAAAAAAAAAAAAAAAGAAAAAGAAGAAGATGAAAGACATAAATAAAATGTCAAATTTTCAGCTCATAATGTAAGACACATTTCCCCCAAGTGAAATTCAACCCGCCGGAATAAACGAACCTGTGAAGCTTAGGTAGACAAGGATGATGTGCTGTCCAGACATTTCTTCCTGCTTCTTGCTCTCTTCATTGTGTTTCAGAAGCTGCAAACTGAGAACAATTGGAGCACATGGCGTGTAAGAAATCAGTCTAACCATACTGGCACTAACTAAACTGTGAAAGTAGGACTGGCAGAGCAGCCATATGCTCTGTGCCAGATCTTTACACAAGCGCAACCACACACACGCACAAACACACACGGCAATTATTTAGAGGAAATATGATTGATTTCCTGCTTTTAGATTCTCACAGCTTCATGCCCTCTAGCTGTAATGTCGAACAAATCTGCGGCTTAATGTGGAATGAAAAACAATGAGCTTCTTCTCTCACTGTCACAACATGCTATAATACTAATATCAAAGTAATTCAAATGTTTATGTTTGAGAGGATCATGGATCTATATGTCAGCTCCGGTTGCCTAGTTCCCTAATTTCAATTTACATTTATGGTTTCTGCCAGATACTTCCTACAAGATGAGATGGGGGACATTTTCCCCGTAAATGGAACAATTTTTCCTCTTTAAGCTGAATATATTTGAAGAATAATTCATGAGATGCGCTTTTACAGCTACTATCCTCTTTGGCTTGTAATTCATTGACCATATGGTGTCATTGTGTCTAGATGATAAAGTGACTGAAAGTGGCAAAAAAAAAAAAAAAAAAGGACATCCAGGAACTCTTTTGAAGTGCACAGCTGTGTGCATATCAGTGGTATGCGAGATATAATGAGGGATCTTCTTGTCACTGTCACCTGTGATAGACTCATCCACCTCCAAATCGTCCGCCTAATGGAGGGATCGCCCATTGGGATACAAAGAAGAGATATTGTTGTTGGAGGTTACAGTGAAATGGGATGCATAGCGGCTGATTTATTTATGGTCTTAATGCATCTGAGAGGAGCTCATTTGTCTGTCACTGTGTGTACTTGACTGGAGAGGAGGGAGATTAGTTGTGGAGTCAATGTGACATTTCTGTCTGTCATTCCTCCTTCATTCTGCCTATCTGTTGCTGCGTTGTCTGTGTGCAAAGGATGTCCATGAACTTGGACAGGGAAATGTTTATATCAGCATTGTGTCTTTGACTGCAATCATTTAAGAATAAATCTGAGTCTAGAACATTTGTCACTTATTTGCTAAAACTGAGTAAAGCATAAAGCTGTCATTGCACCGGCATACCAGAACAGTCGCAGTTTGGAAAAACATGACATGCCTCTGGTGTTTCTTTCTTTTACCCAGTCATCCATAAATGTAATAGACATAAAACAGACAGGAAAAATTAGATTGACAGTTTCTACTTTTGCTTCAAGAGATCACACATGACAGATTCTTTAACGGAAGAGCTCTCGCATGGTTTGTTGTCAACCAGAGCGATTGTCCTGTTTTGTCATTTCAACGATCTGTCTTCGCATCTGCACCACACTTTAAAGGCTTATTTCTTTGCTTGTTTGATCTGTTCTCCAAAATTCTTGAAATTTCTTCCATTATCTAGCTGACCAACATACAGAAAAACAATTATTCTTCAGCCTCAGCTCTCTTCTTGGCAGTCAAATAACCTCAGACTCAAGGTAATAAAAAGATAACAAGACTGTTTTATTAGATCCAATATATCAGCGTTTACATAATGTTTCACAAAGACTTTTGTTGTATGATAGACATTAGACTTGGAAGCCAAGACAGACTCATACCACAAAACCCTCAAGCCAAATGTTAGTAACGATTAGCCACACTCTAACTGGCAGCTTAATTATTTTTGATTGCACATTATTAGCAAGTCTCTCAGTACATATTTCTCTCCCTTGTTTGGCGAACGGAGCCTATTGTTGATTTCCTTTTTCTCCATGTAACCAGAGTTCAGGACAAGACTGTTGGCATGGAAATGATTGGAAGACGAAAAGAGAGCTGTGACAGGCTTGAGCAAACAATCTCAGCATGATCAAAGCTGTTGAGAGGAAGAGAACACTGTGTACGATGATCAGGGAGGGGTGGGAGGAGGGCACTGTACTGAAACACATCATCTCAGCACAAAGTTTAGCTGACACTGCCGCTCATGGGACAGAAAGGGGTGGGTGTGGTTACAATTCCTTAATCATAACTGCTATGCTAATGGCAGGCAATGGCTTTTCAAGTAAAAACAATCCTAAGTATAACTTTACAACATGTTACGCTCTGATAGCTTCAAACGTGTCATAATAAAAGAGTTGTCTTTATTCAGTTCAGTTGTAATATTATTCTCTGAGGTGTGACAGCTGGCAGCAAAAATAACAGCAAAACACATGTCGAAGTGTGGGGTCCAGTCATTGTTGTGCATTGTAATCACACCGAGAAGGTAATAACCTCCACTCTGTACCACACTCACAACCTCCGTACTTGTAGGTAATTACCACATTTCTCCCCTGTAGTGACTATAACAGCTAGGAGCTGCTTCCCTGTGGAGGTAAAAAGACATGTGGCACCAACCACTGTCATTAGAAACGGAGTGGAGGCAAAGATCAGCAGACAACTCCTACCTAATGGTTGCACTTTTGGGTTAAAGAGCTGATGGGGATTGGGGAGGGAAAACAAATCATTTGGATGTGGAATAAAACTGGGTTAGTTACCAGGCTGTAGTTTGACATTTACAAAATATGTTTGGAGACTACAAATCTGGAAATGATATCCACTATTTTTAATTATGTGACTATTTCATCCTCATCATTTAACTTGAAGATTTTTCAATTATCTAAATGTAGCAGATCTTTTTTTTTTTTTTACAGTATATACAACGTAAATCAATTCAAAATATTTTTAAAAGCAAAACTAACATTAAAATGGCATGAAATTACTATGATTGGAAAACAGTAAGAACTGTTTTATCTTTAATCTAATCTCTACAAATTATAATCTATTTTTATGCTTAGTTTTTTTTTTTTTTAGTTTGTTTACCATCTTTTGGTATACAATCTTGTGAAGAACTCTATATGACATGATCTTTGAGTTAACCTCTTTTTTCCTCTCATTACAACAACAACTGAACCCAAATTAGAATGAAAAAATCAAAAGACACTTTTTCGATGAAAAAATCAAGTTGTTTTGTTTTTTGTTTTTTCCCAGGGTTTATTTACAATAAAATGTCAGTCATAACACGTTCAAAAATACAGAACAGACAAAATATCTAACATACCTTTACTCACAGGACATGAAATTTTGTCAAAGCTGCTAAGATCAGGACAGGGTCCTTTCAGATAGATGTACGCAATTATTGTCTTTGATGGTAAAAGTAAAAATCAGTTTTAAAAAGAAACTAAGCTGATGCTGATTTAAAGTTCTAATATCTATGCATCCAAAAAATTTTGTTTTGTATCCTTTAATTTAGTTGTTGACATAATCATAACCTCACCAGTTTTATGTCAAACATTTTTTTTTTTACTTCAGCTGTGTCAACTGTGGCAAATAAAATAAAATTAAATTGAATATTATCTTTATTTCTTTATTTCAAAGATGCTTTATATCAGGGAAACTAGAATAAAAAATACAGTATGCATATTCAAAAACAATCATCTTAATCGGAAAAATTTAAAAATGTTGTTGGATACTCTCAAAAAATCATTAAATAAGTAAAATAATTAAAGATAGCTATAAAAAGACATATTTTGGAAAGTTGTTTTTTTTTTTTAAATAAAGCCAGGTCAGAGCACTGATGTCTTTGGAAAGTGAGTTTCAGAGCATAGGGTGACCATTGAGAAAGCTCGGTCAGATGAAGGGAAAATGAAGAAGGTTGATATCAGAGAAGCAGAGATCAAGGAGGTCAGTCAAATAGGACGGGGACAGGTTGTTGAGGGCTTTGAATGTAATGATGATATTGAATTGAATTTGTTGCAGAACTGGAAGATTCCACTGAGGGAGATGTGATCATGGGAAGAGGTGTGAACAGATAGAGTTTTGAATACTGAAGCTTGTTTAAAACTTGGTGTGATAAGCCATACAAGATGCTAATGCTGTATTCAACTACTCATGTGACAAAAGCATGTACAAGGGTCTCAACTACAAAAACAAGGGAAAATATAGACAGATACTCTTTAGGATAAATACTGTTCTGCTGATGTGCTTTATGTGTTGCTCAAATCAAATTTGGGAATAAAATCAAATTTCATTTCTGCAACGAGCTATTTAAGGTGGAATGAGTTGAGGGGGTTTGGCTTTTGGTTATAAGTGGAGTTGAACATTGTCAGCATAGCAGATAAACTGCAGACCATGGGGATGGATGGTGTTTTTGAGAAGGAGCAAGTAAAAAAAGAGTAGAGGACTAAGCACAGGACCATGGGGGACACCATAGGGAAGTGAGGCTATGAATGATAAGCAGTTGTTGATGTACACAAATTATTGACGATTTGTTAGAAATAAGATCTAAGCCATGTAAGTTCTGTGCCAGTCATATTTAGTAATGATTCCAGATGTTGAAAGCAGGCTAGAATGTTGGGTTGAATACTACAGCGACATGAAAAGGAATAACGATAGTCAGATGTCAACAGAGAAAGATTTATTTTCCTACTAAAGTAGCAATTTCTGTTGAGTGTATTGCACAGAATCCAGACTGAACTTGTTCAATATTAGAGATGTGAAGGAAATTAACCATGTCATCAGGGTTGAGACTGAGGTTTCTTTATAAACAGTTCCAGGCTCACAATTTGCCGATTTGAGTTCCGATGGAACAGAGCCATAGGTGATGGTCAAGGGAGCAGGGGGGTGGGAGGCAATGCAGTCTTTGAGTAGTAAAGGTGTCATGGGTCCAGGACAGAGATGGTTTCTAAATTTAAGATGGCATATCATATACTGGGGCTGCACGGTGCCACAGTGGTTAGCACTGTGGCCTCACAACAAGAAGGTCACTGGTTTGATCCTTGGCTGGGGAGGGGTTTGGTCAGTGGCCTTTCTGTGTGGAGTTTGCATGTTCTCCCCGTGTATGCGTGGGTTCTCTCCGGGTACTCCAGCTTCCTCCCACTGTCCAAACACATGCATGATAGGTTAATTGGCCACTCTAAATTGCCCCTAGGAATGAGTGTGAGCGTGAGTGGTTGTTCGTCTCTCTGTGTGGCCCTGCGATGGACTGGCGAGCTGTCCAGGGTGTACCCTGCCTGTCGCCCAAAGCCAGCTGGGATAGGCTCCAGCTTCCCCGCAACCCTGAATTGGAATAAGCGGTTCAGAAAATGAATGAATGAATGAATGAATATCATATACCTCAATGGTAAAAACGTAGGAGTGAGCGCAGGCAGAGTTGTATGGAGGAGTATGGTGGATATATTTTAATGAACAACACAATTAAAAATACTTTACATAAAAACATTAAAGCAATACAGCGGATGCAGAGAGCATTAAATATAAAATACTAAAAAATGAAATAAAAAACAAAAAAAATAAAAATTGCATGTATATTGTGTTTTATATAGTAAGAGTATCTTCTATTTTAGTTAGATTTTTTATTTTGTGTACTCTTAAAGTTTTATCTTAAGTCTGATTTATTTTATTACTATTACTAAAGTTTATGTTCCATGTTGCATCATTGCACCAAAGAAAAAAAAATCCTGGTTTTGTGAATTCTGTCAGTGACAATGGCAATAAATCTGCTTCTGATTCTGATAGGAATTAGCCGTTGCTGTGATAAAAGGATTAAAAAAGTTTTTAACTGTGATTTAAAACAGCTGGGCATTTCAGCAGATCTGTAGTTTTCTAGGAGTTTGTCCCACACGTGAGGAGCATAAAAACTGAATGTTGCCTCTCCATGTTTGGTTTTGACTCTGGCAGCAGAGAGTTGACCTGTTCCTGGTGACCTCAGGGATATTGTTGGTTCATAACAAACCAGAAGATCCTGACTATTCAGTGCTTTAGAAAACTAACGGCAGGATTTTGAAGTCTATTTCTTTGACAGACAGGGGACCAGTGTAAATCTGGATGGAGACCTAGTGCTTGGATATTCCAGAGGCGCAAACCAAGTCCAGTATGTGACCATGATTTTACATGTAGAAGATCCAGTTTGCATTATCTATGGTGATACTGAAATCCCCCAATAGAGGTAGAGAAGAAAAATGACAAAAGATTGGGTCATTGGGTGAGACAAGTCAGAAAGAAGGCTGAGTCAGACTTTTAGGAGGGGATGTAGATTATGATAACAACCAGAGCAGAGAGGGTGATGACTTTGAAATAAAATATGCCCAAAGGAGTTAACAGGACGGATGAGGAGAGTGAAGATTTCAAAATCCCTTCTAAAAATAGCTGCAACACCACCTCCACGTCCCTCAGAAAGTTAATGTAAGTGAAACCATGAGGTGTGGTTTGGTTTAGATAAAGATAGTCTATGGAGTTTTGCCAGGTAACGGTGAGGCAGAGAAGATCGAGTTTACAGTCCATGATGAGGAGAAACTTGTTCCTGAAGGACCACATGTTGAGAGTAACTGTTTTTCCTGTTGTATGGGTGGTAGGCCAGGAAAGGCCTATGTCACCATGAGCTGTTTGTTCAATCAAACTGATACAGTCTTTAACTGAGTAAAAAGTATATGTAAGGTTGTAACATCAGCTCCATGGAGTCTGCAGTCTTAATTGTGACTGTTTTAAAAGCCTGAACAAGTAGGTTTTATTGATATACATGCTGGTCTTATTTGTTGCTTTTATGTTCTTAGATTGATTTGATCTTTGTTTTTGTTTTTTTTTTCCACTCCACTGCTTTCCTCATAGGGGTCCTCCATATCAGGAGGTATGCCTGCTATGCTTACTATGCCTGCTCTGACTGCATCATCGTTGCCACAGTGATTGTCTTTGTGTCCTGCACTGCAGCCCTATAAAACTGGTGTGGGCCCATCTGCCCTGATGTATGTGGTTCCCATGGTGACAACCTCTTAACTCATGGGTGGGGTGGCTCTGTGTGTGAATGGAAACCTATAGGTTATTGTTTCCTCACGTGGTTTAGCTTGTTCATCAGTGCCAAGACATTTGTACTGCTATTTTTCTTAGTTAGAAAGTTTGTTTTAGAGTGGAGTCAAGGGGTGAAGGGTGGGGCTCTATGTTTATTTGGTGTGTGTGTGTGTGTGTGTGTGTGTGTGTGCGTGTGTGAGAGAGAGAGAGAGAGTAGGTGAGTGTGTGTGTGTGTGTGTGTGTGTGTTTGGATTTTTTATGTGTTGAGCTTGGGTATGTGATCCCTTGTGCTTTTAATCGGTAAAGATTACTCAGTAGAGTTGGATTTGATTTCAAGTTTGATTTCAAAGCCATAGCCATGTTGGTTTTCACACAGTTCAAGTGTCACCTGTATTTTGGATACCCAAGTTTTTTTTGTTTAGCTTGTGCAGTGACTAGAGTGTTAAGTCACTCAGCTGGGTGAGGGGAAAGATTTTGTTTCTAACGCACTTCTAAAAAATCCAGAGTCGCTGTCCATGTTGGGGGAGATTCCCATTTATTTTCCATGCTACTGATAATAATGTCTTGACTGACTACATTCTTGCCAAAATCAAATAGGTTGCAAACAACAAAAAAGGTGAGAGCAGTAAAAACTGTGTATTCCTCTTGCACCCTAGCCACAAAAGAAGCCCCGCAACACCTGTGGCTGCCATTTAATAAACCTGGTGTGCCTCTTTACTTAAGAAAAAAAGTGTTTAAAAAAAAAAAAAACACTAGCAATGAAATTTAGTGATTGTGTTTTTATTCTTTATCAAAATGAACTCTGTATGTTGTAAATGATGTCAGTGTTTATTGGAGCTGAAGTCTGATGCCAGTGTGCTGATGATGATGATGGGGTGGGATGTAATGTTTGCTTGATAGACAATCCCAATCAGACAATCAATGATTTAAAAAGAATGAATGTTAATATTGTCATTGCTGAATAGGTTACAGTACACATATTTTTTTTAAAAAAATGCTGGTTATATAATAAAATTGAACTTAAGGGTATCTACACTGAGCACATACTGAATAATCTTTTGAACATCTGTTGAATATGGAATATATATTCTTGAGAAAAATGGTGCTTGTGTAACTCTGTGAATATAGTCACAAAAGAGCATACACAGCAGACACTTATGTGTCAGATTCTATTTCCAATCTGTTCCCTCATTGTGCAATTAAAGTATCGCTAAGGAGCAGTGTGCCCCAATTATATTTCTCCAAATGTTCCACCATTGCTGCAGTGTGTGCACTCCTCTCCCACTCCTCATCTGAGTTTGGGTGACAGGCATTTGAAATACCTTGTCTGTAGAGCTTTTCACAGTGCCCCAGATCCATCATTGCAGGGCCATTGAGGCTCATTGTGCGCACCCATTAACTGTATCTGTGGTGGACCCTTACAAAGAGCCAGTTTGAAGAGGGTCACTGGTGCATGGTCTCCAGCTGTCATAAATCTGGTGCAGACCAGAGCTGAACCTCCCTTGAGCTCAGCTATCAGCACTCTTATCACTGGTACCACTTCTTGGGTGGGATGAAAGGGAGCAAGTGTGTGTTTGATGGGGGGCTGGGGGCATCGAAGAAGAAGGTGACAGGGTGTATAAAGCATTATTCATTTGTTTCCAATCTGAAAGACCAACGAGCTCTAACTAATCACCCAGCTTTGTGTCTTTTTCATAAAGACTGGTCATTACTGTACACTTCTTTTCTCAAGATATTGTTATAAACAATTGTCTTAATTGCCACACAAGCGTGGTGTTAATAAACTTACAAATAAAATACAGACTGGGCACAAGGGATAATCAAATTCATTTGGTTGTTTGCTTTTAATTGGCTCTCATTGTTTCTCCTTATTGTAATGGGTCAGTGTCTCCTCACCTCGGTGCTAACGTGCACTTTAGAGAGTTTAGAGAAAACTGCTATATCAATGTCCCCATAAATAAAAAAGGCCTTTTCTGCTGCTAGATCAAGGTTTATGTTGTGACTGGCTCTCAAAAGCTGTTAAAAGCTGGCTCTCTTTCAACCATAGACATTTGTGTGTTTCTATGTGGCTAAAAAACAAGTTATATGATTGTTTAAATTACTTGTCATATTAGATTCTGTAAAATACAATAATGATTGATGCATTTAGTAGAATTGATAGCAATTACATTTTATTAACAGCACTTAAATATAAAAAGTAGATCTTTTAAAGACAGAACATTTGCAGATTTTCTGAGGGATGCTGTCAATGGCTACTTTAGCAGCATCTTACCTGAAATCTGAGCTCTCTCCAACAAATAAAGTCTTTTCTTGACACTCACCTTATCTTTCTCTCCTTTTCTCCCTATACTTTCCCGTCTACCTCCAATAAGGGCTTACTTGCATTACTTTACTGAATCCGATAAGCCGAGCTAGCAAAACAATCAGTGTGCTACATCTGCTAGCTAGCATGTGACAGTGCAACATAACATAACGTTTTGGAAGAAATAGTTACATACTGTGGTTGCTCAGCCTTCAGACACTGTATATATAGATGTCAGAGTCATCAAATGAGTCAAGAACACAAAGTTCTTAGGTTGGAAAGTCATGTAACACATTTTTAAAATACATTTTCATGTCCTGTTTTACTTGTTTTGATAAGTCTTGTCAAGTCTGAAGGTTCCCATTTGTACAACAGTCACAACTTGTTTGCTGAATGTGTTTCTCTGAGCAAGTGTCCCATTAATTTGCATCTAACACTTTGGGAATAGTTAATTCCCTCATGCTGTAGACTTGTCTGACTTGGGATATTTGAGAAAACTAAATATGGTTTGAACAGATTCTTTAAGACAATGTGTCCAGCAGTTTGCCCTCTGTAGATCATTTAAAGAAAATTCTTGCCTTGCCTTCTTTTCTGCTCACCACCCCCAGCTTTGTGTGCACCTTGGTTTAAGCATCTCCCACTGGAGTCTGTGGGTGTCCTCTGATGCAAAAGCAGCTCCTACTGGTCTTCCAACTGCATTCTACCCACACACATCCGAAGGCTCCTTTCTGTTCACCAATCAGTTCGTGTGAATCCTGGCAGTCATTACAGTGTCTGAAACACAAAAAAAATGTGTCTACCTTAATACTGTCCCTGGGTGCTCTGAGATGCAGAGCTGCTATTGGCACAAAGAGAAGAGTGGCTCTGCAAAAGCCCCAATCCTCCTCTTTCCTTCACACAGTGAATGATCAAACCTCAGAGGAAGATTCAAGTCAAGTGCTTGGAAGCCGGTTGCTTTTTTTCCTCTACCAAACACTGCAGGGTTACTGGTGGAATACAGCCAGTAATATTTTCACATCAATTACACCATTTAGATAACACACTATGTGTAGCGCTTGATGTCCAATCATGCTTCTTATGAAGCTGTGAAATGTTCACATGAACAATACAGGCTCTATTAAACACATTCACTTATTAAGAGTGTTTAGAATTAATAATAAATCAAGAAATAATAACTTGAGAAAAAAAAAAAAACAACCACTAGTTATAAAGTAGCCATGGTCATTTGGTTTTGCTAATGTAACTGATTGCATTAGAAGACCCTCTATGGTGTTGGTGTTTTTCTTTCTAATGTTAGTGTTTTTGTTATTCCTGTTGATAGTCTGTGTCCTCATGATCACTGTGTAACATTTCTGTGGTTTCAAGGTGTCTTTGTTACAATTGCGTCTGTTTCTGCTCCCTCTAAAGCTCTTTGGTATCTCACAATGATTGCTTTCTTTCTCTATTTTGAATATTAAATGATATAGATAACACAGACCTTGTTACTTCCCCATGGGCTTATTATCAAACTCTACAGCTGGACTTCTTCCAGACTCTTTATTTCACCTTCCCTTTATCCAGCCTTATGTTGAGAAATACAATGACCTGCCTTAAATTTTCAGCGTGAGGGCTTTATTAATACCATTAATACTTCAAGATAAGCATGGAGGCATCATTAGTAATGGACTAGAAATACCCTGACCTCAGGATCACCGAAAGATAACTTCAACCAACATTGTTGCACTTGGTAGTGCAAGTCATTCTCTTTGACATGCAGCCTTGGAGAATAAGCCAACTACATGACACATTTTTTATTTATGTGTATTTGAAATGCCAAGCTGTGTCACAAAATAGTCTATTTTTGAACTGCTTAAGCAAGGAAGGGGGAACAAAATCCTACAAGATATCAGATTTGGTGAAATCAAAATAATTTCCTGCTCCACGGCATATCAGGTTGTGCTCTGATTCATCTTAAAAAAAACTTATTGTAGTAATACTGAAGCAAAAATTCAAGACAATTAACATTTGTTTGAATGTGTCTTTTGTTTCAGCAATATCATTTTTAGTATGAACATGAGATGTTGATGAAATGTGTCTCTATATGGCTCAGAATGAACAACTCAGAGCTGCTGTTTATGAAATACCTTAGCGCTAATGCATTTATGATGTAGTCGTTGAGTGTAATAGATGTTATTTTTTTTATGTTTTTGAATGTTCTCATAACTAAAAGCATTTATAATGATACAATGTTCTTCTGTATTTTCTATGACGTAATCATAAGCTGTACCATTTTATTATCAATGAAGTGTATGAGGTAATACGCCAGAAAAAGCCCTATCAAATCGTCATCAGAGGTTTTTCCAATGTGCAAACATAAATGTTATCTTTGATGATGCTGTGCCCAGTTGCCCAGCAGATAGATAGACAGTGAGCCACCGGTCTGTTGTTCAACACTTCTTCAACATGCTCATCAGCTGCAGGGATTAACATTCTGCTGAAGTCCTGCTTCCTCTGTGCGCCTGGACAGAAAGCAGCAGCTCTGCCAAATATTAAATACATATGCAAACAAGCAGGCATGCAAATAAGAAAATAGAGTTGCAATCATTCCGACCTGTTGGATGTTGTTTGGTGGATATTTCCGAATCGCTTGTGCATACAATGCGTTTTATTAAATGGGTGTCCAACACAGAGTAGTTAAAGGAATATCAGCGTATCCATTCAGCCGGGCACAAAATTCTCCATGGTGTGTTGTACAATAGCTCATTTTGCAGCAAGTAAAGATACTGTCAAAAGAGATTAGACGTGTAATCCCTTTTCAGACTCTTAAAAATAAATACCCATAACATCCTAATTTCTGTGCTGGAAATGTTGAACAAACAGAAGACATCATTCAAGCTCAGTACCTTCAAGTGATACTTGTTTTTAATCTTTTTTCCTCTTTTTAGTTTAGTACAGTCCTTTATAAATAGTCCATTTGGCATGACAGTAAAAGATGAAACATTCATTACTGTGTTGCCATTGGTTTCATAACCGTAGCATCATCATCATCATCATCACCATCACCATCATAATCCTTTTTCAGCCATATCAGTTGGGTAAAATTGTATTCTTAAATGCCTATATGTATGAAGATGCATGTGGCGGTATGAAGAATATATGTGAAAGTGTGTGTATATATATACACTACCAGTCAAAAGTTTAGACACACTTTCCCATTGGATTTAATGCAAAAGGTAGTCCAAACTTTGTCCAGTCCAAAGACTGGTACTGTATAAATGTATATGCAACATATATAGGGTGCATATTTAGATGCATTTTGGTAGTTTTTGTGCAATTATTCTAATCTTTCTGAAATGAATCAGCATTCAACTGGTTTAAAAACAGCAGCTTTGCAGTGAATTTAGTTTTTATGTGTGTAATGGTTTCCTACAGAGAGAGTCAGAAATAGGTATATTGTATATGGAATATGAAGCTATTGTCACATATAGACCCTGGACTCTGATTGCAGGATTGTGTTTTCTATTTCTGTGCTTAGAGTGTAAAATCAGCCTCTGAAATCATATTTCAGCCCTTTTTCATATCTAATAACTAAATGTTGCATATATCTGTCATCTGAGTGCAGGAAAGAAAAACACAAATAAAACTCTGCTGTATATTAAAGTCTATCATTATTAAATCCACATCATATGACTATAAAATAATTATATTACTGAAAGTGTTTGGAAGTGAGAGCTTCTTTGCTCCACTATCTTTGCTAAAGAACAGGAGGAGGTCAAACTTTAGTCAAATATTGGCTTGTGTAGATATTATTGTTAAAATATAATATGTTACACAGCGTGTCTGGTAATGTCACCTGTCCACCTGTACAATAGGTGTCGCTGTTGTCTCATGTGGGTACTCTATATAATGCAGCCGGTTCGGCACATGTTTTGGGTGCTGCTAATAAAAAGGCTTGGCATACATTAAAAGCAGACTGGTTATTACGAACAAATCTACATGGTGTCAGAAGAGGGATTCATCGCAAAGTCTGCTTAAGACACAAGGCAAAGGGAGCCGGTAAGCGCGAGAAAAACTTTTCGACCTCCGCACAACAACAATAATGGCGGACGGATTCCGGCATTATTACAGTCCATTGTGGGACTGAAGGACAGTGTGAGAATGAACTTGGTTAGCTTCAGCCAGGAAGTTTTCCACATTGACACTGCTCAGGATAATAGCTTAGAAAAGGATATATTTGATGAATACAAGGACTTATTCAAAGATGAGCTTGGCAATCTACCAGTGACCTACTCAATGAAACTTGCACCTAATGCAGTACCAGTTGTCAACTCTCCACGGCACATTCCTGTTCCGATGCAACAAAAAGTGGAAAAGGAACTCCACAGAATGCAGCAACTTGGAGTAATCGAACCGGTGGACGAGCCTACAGAATGGGTGTCAAACATGGTTGGCACACACAAGAAAGACGTTGATGAAGTGCGTCTTTGTATCGACCTGAGGGACTTAAACAAGTCATTGATGAGACCTCACCATCCAATGCGCACGGTTGAGGAAGTGGCAGCGCAAATGTCTGAAGCAACCGTCTTTTCTGTCCTGGACGCAAAAAGTTCCTTCTGGCAGATCAAACTGGACAATGCTTCATCTCTTCTCACCACATTTGCAACACCATTTGGCAGGTTTAAATTCCTGAGAATGCCATTTGGTATCAACACAGCCTCTGAAGTTTTCCAGAAAGCCATGGAACAGATATTCGCAGGATATCCATGTGCAGTGATCGTTGATGATATTTTGGTTGGAGGACAAGGTGTTGAGGGGCACGACCGCAATCTCAGAAAAATACTGGAACGTGCCAAACAAGTTAAGCTAAGGCTAAATCCCAAAAAGTGTAAATTCAGACTCAAAGAAGTGAGCTATGTCAGTCACATATTCACTGACAAAGGACTCAGAGCAGATCCAGCAAAAATAGCTGCAATCAATGACATGCCCTCACCTGAAGACAAGGTTTCCCTTCAGCGCTTCTTAGGTATGATCAACTACCTAGGAAAGTTCATACCAAACTTAAGTGAATTGTCTGCACCGCTACGTCAGCTGCTGCACAAGGATGTGGTGTGGAGCTGGACCCCTCACCATGAAGATGCTTTCATCAAACTCAAAGCCTGCATCACCAGCCCACCAGTGCTTCAGTACTATGACATGAAAAAGTCTGTGACCCTCACCTGCGACGCTTCTCAATACGGCCTTGGAGCGGCCTGTCTCCAGGACAACAAACCTGTTGCGTATGCCTCACGGACTCTTACTGAAACGGAGAGAAGGTACGCGCAGATCGAGAAGGAGTTACTCGCAGTTGTTTTTGCGTGTTACAAATTCTACGACTACATCTATGGAAAGCCGGTGGTGATTGAAACCGACCACCAGCCACTGGTCACCATTCACAGCAAGCCCTTTCACACAGTCCCTGCACGTCTACAAAGAATGATGCTACGACTGCAGAAGTTCAATCTTACACTGGTCTACAAAAAAGACAAGCATCTCTACATTGCGGACACTCTTTCCCGCACACCAAAGATGGACACTCCCCCTCTGAAAGAAGAACAACGTGACTTTGAAGTCATGTCACTTCAGCTGATTTCAGCCCGACGTCTAAAGGAGCTCAGAGAACACACAAAAGCGGATACAACTCTGCAAACACTCACCCGCTTTATCCAGCAGGGATGGCCCACAAGAGCGAGTAGTGTACCCGAGGTGATTAAACCATTTTACAGTTTTCGTGATGAACTGACTGTTGACCAAAATGTTGTTTACAAAAGTAACAGAGCTGTTGTTCCAGCATCACTACATGACATCTATCTACAGGAGCTACACAAAGGACATCCCGGCATGGAGTCTACCAAAAGCAGAGCAAGGGACACTGTGTTCTGGCTAACAATAAACAAGGACATTGAGGACAAGGTAAAATCTTGCAGTGTCTGCAACAGTCTAAAGCCTCACCAACAAAAACAGCCATTAAAACTTCATCACATTCCGGATCTCCCATGGTCTGTCACAGCTACTGACATACTTGAGTGGGCCAACAACCATTATCTTGTGCTTGTTGATTCTTATTCCGGATGGTTTGAACTGGACAAACTCGAAAATTTGACATCATCCTGCACAATCAAGAAGCTCAAGCGTCACTTCTCAGTGCATGGAATACCACAAAAACTGTATTCCGACAACGGCACTCAGTTCACAAGCCAAGCATTCCGCGACTTTGCAACAGCTTGGGAATTTGAACATGTTACGAGCAGCCCTGAGTTTCCTCAGTCAAATGGTCTCGGTGAGAGAGCTGTTCGAAGTGCCAAGAGACTTCTTGAAACAACAAAAAGAGATGGAACGGATCTATACTTAAATCTGCTACACCTGCGCAACACACCACGAGACAAGATCCTTGGCTCACCAGCCCAGAGACTGTTTTCAAGACGAACACGGTCAACTCTCCCAAGGTGTAAAAAACTGCTTAAACCAACAGCAAAGGCCACAACTACTGTTAAAGCTCAGCTCACAAAAAAGCACAGAGCTCAAAAGCAACATTATGACAAGTCAAGCAAGCCACTCACTCCCCTAACACCAAACCAGGTTGTGAGATTGCAAACAGTAAAAGGACACGACAAAATCGGAGTTGTACGCCAGATCTGCAAAGAACCTCGTTCTTACATGGCTGACGAGAAACAATACAGACGTAACAGACAACATCTCCTGCCCGTGAATGAAAAGCAACCTGATCAAGTCACCACTCAGTCAAGTGAAATGGACAGTCTTCCACAGCTGGACAAATCCAAAACTGAAAACACAGAAAATGACACAAGTAAAATGACTGACAATGCAAAACCAACATTGAACGAGAACCAAAGTGAACAAGAGACAAATGGAAGAGTGACACTGAATGATTTACCCAATGCTATCCCAATGCAATGTAATGACAATCAGTACCGTACCAAAAGTGGTAGAGTTCCTAAACCAAATCGTAAATATTCAGACTATGTACCTAAGTAGTTGTATTTCATTTAGGCTACATAGTAGGCAGTTGTTTTTGTAACTTTGATGTTACTAACAGTTTTATTTTATTTTCTACCCCTTGTTATTTTAAAAAAAAAAACTTAAAAAGAGGGATGTAGATATTATTGTTAAAATATAATATGTTACACAGCGTGTCTGGTAATGTCACCTGTCCACCTGTACAATAGGTGTCGCTGTTGTCTCATGTGGGTACTCTATATAATGCAGCCGGTTCGGCACATGTTTTGGGTGCTGCTAATAAAAAGGCTTGGCATACATTAAAAGCAGACTGGTTATTACGAACAAATCTACAGCTTGGTTATTAGAATTTCTTAAACTGAGAACAATTACTTTCAGTGAGGTCCACTATCTGTATCCTTTTCCTCATCTCCATCTCACCTTATTCAATAAATTAAACTCTTTTTTCAGCCTAAGATAAAATCTCACAAGGCTGTAGCTGAGTGAACAGGAAAGCATTCGTCACAGGGTAGTGGTCATGTCCCAGCAGCAACAAACCTTCATACACTTAATTCTCTGTTGTATGTTTACATAGTCTACAGTATGGATGCATTTGACACGCTTCTGTCAATAATTCAGTCCCATGCATGCATGGTGGGATGATCCAATGATCAAACTGTAAGTATAGCTTGACTCAGCTGTGCATGTAACCATACTGACTTATTACTTGCAGTTTTTTCCAGTCAGAGTGCTCTCAATGTGAAGAGTGAGAAGAATTCTGGCTGGGGAGGGAAGTTAATTTCCACTCTGACTCGAAAGCTGCAGAAAAGCACATTTAAATTTAATAGTCATTCAAACAAACACTTTATATACATTGCAAAATATACAGATACGATGTTAGCATTTCCTCAAGTGAAGACCAAATGTGTTGCTACAGTATATTGCATGCATGATGAGTGTTGCATCCTTCTGCTGATCAGCTGTGACTCACAGTTCAGCTGGTCGAATCCCAGCTGAAGAGATTGTAAAAAGGGAAAAAGACCGGAAAAGCACAGATACTGGCCATTTTTAAAATCTGTGTGAAAGTTACACTCAGCAGTGAGCTATCCAACAAATCTGATACTGCTTTATCAGCAGAAGGCTCCACTTGGCAGGCAACATACATGCAATGATGCATAGTATCAAGGATGTTCTTGAGTTGAGAAAAAAAGCAACAAAGCAAGCAACTTAGTTTAACTCCCCTGATAAATACCCTTCCTGATTCTCCCAACCGAGAACGCGCTCACTACTGACTACTGCAGGTAAGACACGACTTCTCAGAAGAACATCACACATCACTACTTGAAAAAGAACCTGAAATGTCCTTTACGTTTGTGAATTTGCTGGTTTTTTTTCTTCCGCTGCAGCTGAATGTTTACATACAGACAAGTTAAAAAAGCTATTTTGATGTTTCATAAGATAACATTCGTTCATTCTCTCTGCAGTTTTTTTTTGGGTTTGTTTTTGCAGACAAAAAAAGAGAATCTTAGCGACATTTTTCCCCAGGCTTTTAGATGAAATGTGGCAGCTATAAAGCTATTGGGCTTGAAAAGCTGTATAGTGGCATGTCTGGGTTTCAAAATGACACCAGCAATATTTTAAAAAAAATTTAAAAAAATACTCTGCTGAAACCCAGAGAAGTACAACGCAACTATACTGCAGGACCTGTCACTTTCCTAACAGAGCGGACAGAAAAACACAACAGAAACGCGAGTAAGAGAGAGATTCAGGTGAAGCACTGAGTCATTTTTTATGTATTCTTGGCTGTGATTGATTGCAGCGTCATCCTATTAGTGGTGTTCAGATCAAGATGCCAGCATGAGAAGGTCATTCTGTAACATTATGGTGCAGCGATTTTCTTTGACACGGCTGCATTTTCCTCTGCTTCTCATTCTGAAATCTTTTTATTCAGCTTGACTAATTTAGATTCTTTACTATATAATGATGCTGAGTTCTTTTGCGAGGCTTTTTTGCATATGAATGTTTAACGACTCTCTCCCAGCCAACTATAAACCAAGGAATTACTGGCTTTGCTCAGGCAGTTCGTGACTAATGTGTCTTAATGACGTCTCTATGGCTCCTATTTAAGACACTAATGGGCAGTAACAGATCTCAAACTGTGGTGTGTTATATCAAATTAATTGCTGATCTCTGCCTAGTGTGCAACCAGTGTTCCAAGCATAGGACACCCTGTTATTGTTGTATGTCTGATGCAAAGCTGCGAAGCTTTATGCACAAACATTTGCAGCTTGGAATGCAATGCGTGTGATCATTTTTAAAAAGAGCTACATTAACAAAAACCTGGCAGAGCTGTGTTGTCGGTGGGTGGGGGTAATGAGTTGAAATTGTTACACTCTGTACTAACAGCAGACATTATTTTCATGTAATTAAAATTAATTTGAGTTACTGTTACAGCTGGTACTTGTGTGTAATTGAAAAAAGGGATTGTGGATGCAAAGGCATCCATGAGGTCACATGACTTCTCCCGACATCAGTGATTTAGAATTAAACCTGATTACCAAATGAACAAATATGCACTTTGTGTTCATTTCCTCCAACAACACTTTTTGCCTTGGTTCAGTATTTTGGGAACACACTCCGCTGGCGTGACTGCATCTACTGAACCGCATTGCCCATCGCTCTGTTCATACACACAACTGAAAACAACAACATGACTGGGCACACAGAGATGATTGTTTTTTTTTATCGAGTGCATTGTGATTGCTTGTGTGCATGGCCAAAAGCCACTTCCAGTGTGCTGCACGTGCTGATTGTAAAGTTGTTTCGGATGTCTGAGTTCTGTGTTTGAGGCTTTAAAAGCATGAAGATGATTTATACATCTTGGCAGGTGCATTTTTCTGCTCGTTTATAAAACCGAAGCGTTTATAGGCTTCTTAGTTTTGGCATTGGCGTCCCCATCTGTCTTTTCATTCTTTTTACAGATGAACTTGTGTCTCTGCTGCAGAAGGAAAGACTGAAACATAACCTCTGTGTGTGTGTGTGTGTGTGTGTGTGTGTATGTGTGTGTGTGTGTGTGTGTGTGTGTGTGTGTGTGTGTGTGTGTGTGTGTGTGTGTGTGTGTGGATGCTTTAAAAACAGACCTAGCTGACACATTAAGTGCGTAAAGTTGATGTTTGACGTTTACACACTTAATATGAAGTCATTTAAACACTGGTCCAGAGTTTGAGTTTGCAAACTATTGGCTGGTAAATTTCCTCATCTACTTTAATCATAACACAGTTGCTTAGAACCACTCTTTAACATTTAATTCAAAAGCGCAAAGGATAAGAAGTTTATACATGCAAAGTTTGCCCAGTTTGGTGTCAGTCCCATTATGTCACAAAGGTCTACTATTAATTTTTCAGCACATCTTAGTGCCAGAGTGCGATGGGACATGTATCCTGCAGCGTGATTTCACAACGACTGCAGTTAATGTGATGAAATAGTGCATGCCTGTAGTTTGTCACGAAAATCCAACCAGTCCTGGGCCTAACCATAAAGCCAATGAAGAGCAACACAGACAAAGAAACAATGATGTCACTCTGGACTTATGGATGTTAAACGTGGCCCCAAGATAACAACAAAATGATGTTAAATGGGCAGCAAAGCGACGTCTGCAAATGAAAATTCCTTTGGCATATTTTATTGTTGCATCTTCTGCCTCTTATGGATACTAGCCAAAATTTCCTCCAGCATCAAATCTTCCTGAAGTTGATGCATCACGGTATCTGTGTCAAAGTACCTTTTGTATATCTTACAAACAGTACCGGCTGTGACTATACAGAAGTGTTTAGTGCCATGAGGGATGAGAACTGGCTGGCCTTTAAATGCTTTTTTCAATACAATATTTATGATGGCTTCAACTGTCTCTGACAGGCTGATTGACATCATTTTAGTCAGGTGGGAGTGTACCTGTCAGTGTCACTTAAAGCTTACATTCAAATTCAACGTTCACGAAAAAGAGAGAAAAAAACAAAACAAACAAATATTGGTCTTTTACCTTACTGGCTCATCCAGAAAGCTAGCATACCACAAATCTTCTAAAGAAAAACAAAGGTAACACAAGCTTCCTCCTGAGTTTTATCTTACCTTTTGTGTAGGAAGGTGACTCATGTGCACACATGCAGTTTTAGTAGTAATTTGGGAGTAATATCTGTCACTCCCTCTCAACATCTGTCTGCTGAAGAGAAACTTTGATCACTTTCTGAGGAGGAGGCTGCCTACAATGCAGCTGAGTGTGTGTGTGTGGTGGTGTTTTTAGTCTTGATTGAATAATTTAGTGGATGTCATTAGAGGTAAAGAGGTGAATTTCAAAGGGTGTACAAATAGTTTACTTTTTATGATTACATTTAAATGAATGACCTCTTAAACTGAGTAGAAAATATAATAATTTTTTGCTCCTAATTCTGTTGATTTATTTTTCAGTGGTCTGATATGATACACCAGTTTGAACTGATAGGATGGTGCCTCATGATATATACATATATGATGTGTTGTAGTAGGGTTTGTGTCACAAAGGAAAGTTGTGCAGTTCGGTGTGTCTCAGGAAAATAAAGAATTTTTTTTTTTTTTTTAAATACCTCAAGCCTGCCATTCTTCTTGTGCTCACACATTGTCTTCCTCCAACTTTGTGCAGAAAGTGCTAATTAGTCAGGGAAAAAAATACAAAGGACCTTGTGGAGATGCCAACAAAACTGTCTACTGCATTCACAGAAAAACAAGGTTATATTAACATAAACTGATTAGTTTGTGAAGCATGTGCACCGAAACTGCCATTTAAAAAAAAAACACACACATAACAAAGTTTACACATGCAAACAATCCTATTATCAGTAGAAATATCTCCTGCCTAATTAACAAAAAAGTTAATTTCTTTGGGCATAAAGAGCATCAAAAATAAGGTCTGTGCAAGGAAAAGAATTGCTATATTGTGAACATGGTAGTGGATGCATCATGGTGTGGGAGGACTTTGATGCAAGTACAAATAAGGAACTTCAATGAGAACTTTGGTGTGTAGGAATCAGCAAAAAAGTTAAAGTGCCACTGTTAAAGCCTGAACACACCTTCAAAGGTTTGATGAGACAGCTATAAGACCAAAAAAAAAAAAAAAAAGTCAAGCTTTTGGAGTTGCCCTTACGAAGCCATGACCTCAATCCAATGGAGAAGATGTGGTCAAACCTGACAAAGCATGTGAGAGAGAGAGGTCCTGAAAACCCTGCTTAGTTGCATCAGTTCTGGCAGAAGAAACCAAAGAGAGCAGCTTGTGGAATGCAATCTAAGAAGTTTGACCCAGTGTTAAACGATTTAAAGACAATACTACCAACTATCATTGGAGTGCATGTAAACGTCCAACACGCAGGAAAGTAGTACAAGCTGGAAAGGTTCTTCTACAACTATTCTGACTTTCCAGAGAGTATACATCTTCCATATGTATAATTTAAATACCAGGTCATAGGAATTCTGTTTTTAAATACGTTTGTCTGAGGATGCAGAGGATTTAGCAGAATTTAAAGTTTGAACTATATGCAGCCCAAACATTGTGGCATTATAAAATTTTCGAGGTTGTAATGATGTAAGCTTTAATGGTATGCTGCACACCCACCTTAGCGCTGAGGGAGCATCTGGTCAGCCAGAGTATTTGTTTACCCATAATACAATTCTTCCATGAAATAAACAAGTTGAACGAGACAGTTGTCTGACTGCTGTAGCTAAGTATTCTTCTTCGGGCTTCAAGTCAATCCTCTTCTGTTTCTTGTGCTAAAAATACTCATCTGGAAAATCAGAAGAGAGATAACATAAATATACATTTTGAATCTAGACACTAAAGAATGCTTTTAAAAGTTTGAAGGTGTGGATCAGCCCGTTACTCCATTGTAGCCCATGTTAAGAAGTTGTTATAGCTGTAATAAAAGGCTGTATTGCGTTTCAGGGATGCATCCTAAGAAAGCCATTTAGCTCCATAATGAGTCTGTATACCAACATAAATCAACCTCTCTGAGGATTTCCTCAAGAGCAGCAATAACTGGATGTATGTTCCTCATCTGTGCCCACAAGAGACACGTAAATCAACCAAGACCCCAGGTTAGCAATAGCGAACAATGCGCAAAACCCTGAGATCTCCCTCAAGATACGTTATGATATGCTTGGACTTTGATTCCGAAGGTACACTGCTGCTGGAAGTAAAAGGGGAAAAAAAAACCTTTCCGTGATGTTCAGACTAAGCGCCCTTCCTTTTTAAGCATCTCTTGGCTTAGAATTGAGGGTAAAGGGTCAAACCAACAGAAGGTATTTGTAAAAAGTGCCTGAGGAGGAGTTAGCAGAGAGTAAAAACCCATTTAACATCACGCAGTCTTAGTGTAAATCTGCTCCGCACCTTTTAAGGGTAACTGAAGAAACTTCTATATACGCATAAATGATCAGTTTGAGCTGAATTTTGTGTTAATTTTTTTCTAATTTCATTTAAAGAAGTAAAATGCGAAAGGGAAATTATAAATATTGACATATATGTCAGATCTGACTGATTATTTTCAGTTACAGCTTTATTGTGCTGTAATTTTTGCAATAACCAACATCTTACAGATGTCAGGCGAAAAAAACAGACAACAACAAAAAAAAAAAACAGGCAATTTAACCATACTTGAACTGGTGGGAACACCCTCACATCACATCTTTGACAATAAGTGAGTGACAACTGATGTCCTTTAGGCTGACTGTGCTCTGGAGTTTTGTTCCAGACTGCATGATGGCTTGTCACTCTTGCTCTCAGCTATCCATACAAATAGCTAACTACAATAGAGTCAGCAGACAGGAAAGTCTGGCCAACCCAGTGGCCTCTTTTCTCCTCCATATAGACAGTAATATAACGACCGTGCTGTACAATCAGCAGCACATTGATCTCCAGGCCATCTACCCTTCAGCACATTTATGAACCGCTGAGCGTGGAAGTCCCTCACCACGGCCAGCAACGCAAGACTAAAGTAACCAATTTGGGCTTATTGGAAGAAATTATCCTGTTATTTGTTTGAATGTAGCCAAGGGACTTAAAGCCTTAATGACAAGAGGGTGATGAGATGTCAAGTGCTTAAAAGCATGAATAAATCTAAGGCTTCTCTGGGGATTCTTTGTTTGCCACTTTTTCCTTGCTGACCTTCTTTCTTGGTTCATTCTTGCATATTCTGTTTCATGGAATTATCAGGAATCTCCAAATTATTTCTCTGCAGTGAAAAGCTGCTTCATGCAACTCCATCTTTTAGTTATTATAAATGTTTATCTGAAAAAAATAAAATAAAATAAAGGGGTGTGGAAAAAAAGTGTGTGTGAAAAATAGAATGAAATGGCCTGGGTGTAGCTAAGTGTGCGCATGGTCCATGATGGTCCTTTGTAAAAGCACATCAAGCAGTCATGTAAGAGAAACCACAGTGAGATGAGAAATGCTTCCACACGCTTGCAAGCAGTAGGAAGTGACATTGAACACTCGCGTACAAGCTGAAAATCTCACGCTCAAGATGATATGAATCTTATGAAAGAAACAGCGTTCATCATTTTCGTCTCAGCGCGCTTCGCCCTCCCTTCTCCGGCTCTGTGACCACAGTGTCGCGGCTGAGAATAATGGCAGGACAGGGCCTGATAAACCAGAATTGATGAATCAGTGTTGCTAACAGAGGAAAAACAATATCTGCTGAAACAGAGGGTGAGCCGTTGGAGAGATACCTGCCTGCAGTCAGTACGAATGAAGGGAGCTCAACAGCAGAGAAAAATAGAAGCTGGAACTCAGGAAAAGGTCCCCTTTCACTCTATGTGAGGGGGGGGGGGGGGGGGGGGGGGGGGTGTAAAACAAACAAAAGGATCTAATATTACATTTAGAGGACAACCGTGTAGAAATCAAATTGATTGATTTTACACAAGTGACTGGGTCTATACACAAATGCATTAAAGAGTGCATGTGCCCCAGTGTGCGCTCTCTGTCATCCAGACTACTTACTTATTCATTCAAAGGTAGCATGCAGGGGCAGGCAAACCACATGAAATATGCTCTTGCTGCTCAGGGCCAGAAATTTCTATCGATAGCCTGGGTAGCATCCATCTTCCCAAAGTCCACCAAAGGTCAGACACAGCATAACTCAAAGCTGGTTTGCATTGGATTCTAGTCTGTATTCTGCATGTTTACTGACAATCCCCCCGTGGAGGCTGGGTGGCTCTGTGACACTTGCTCAGCCATCCACACACACTCTGGGGAGCTGAGGATGGCTGACTTGTAAATCTGCTATGGTGAGGAGGTGCTGGTAGAAGCATTGTTTCACAGTCAATAAAAGCAGCCCTGGGGTGCTTGTAAGAACAGCAATCTGCAGCCATTTTCCAAGGAGAACATCCCTGCAGTACTCGGAACGTTATAAGTCAGATTCTTCCACACAATTTTAAGAGTTTATATTTCAAATAAAAACCTAAAATAATAATCTGCCCGCCACATATTGCGGCATCTAATGGGAAAAGATATGAAGTCACTGGAATGCAATGTGCACACGAGAGCCAGATTCTACTCCAGGAGAGACAACAAAGCTCACAGAGCGAGCCAGCAACTGATAACACATTCATTATTTATCGCTTTGTATCACTGAGGTGTTTACTTTTTTTTTTTTTTTTTTTTAATGTGCAGTTTGTATGTAAAAAGCCATTAACTGAAACTGGCAGAAGAAACCAGTGTCATCCCCATCCAACTTAATTAGTTCTGGAAATAATTATCTGCTTATTTAAATTTCCTTGTATCACTATTTTTATCTGTTTGTCAGCTAGCTAAAATGTGCAAATGAGACACTGTTTTTGAGCAATTATTTCCCCGAACCTCACGGCGCCATATGGCAAATAGACGACGGAAATATTCTTCTCACAATAGCCATTAATTACTGCTCAGGCTGTCAATTTCAATGTTTATAATCCTCAAAACACTGTACATTGTCCTTTGATTTCCCATGTAATGTATTCCAGAAGTACTCCTGACTGAAGGAGCGCATTTTCATCGCAGCATTACAGTCTCTAACAATACATGTCTATAAATGGTGGGGAGATGTATGTTTTTGGGGTGGATATTGAAGGAGCTGTGCAGCAACCGCCTTTATGTCCTGGGCTGTCTTAGATTGCTTCGTGTACCTTCAGGGATAATCCATGTTGTGAAATTGAAGTAGGGTGCTGGAATATCAATCCTCCCACCCCCAGTAAGGGTATTAAAAAAAAAAATTAAAAAAAAAGGAAAGGAAAAAGAAAAAAGGTTGATTTGGACCCGTTGGTCCAATCTGAACATCATGATGACAATACAACACAGTGGGAGATCTGCAGACAGGTTATAGAGGAAGTAGCTTTAACTGCACAATATTTTGATGAAGCATGATGTTGCAAACTTTTTGTGCTGCTCTGAAGTTAGACGAGCCATTTGAGTACAAGGCAAATAATAACATGGAACAGGATCACAGAGCATACCTCCTTCCTATAGGCTCTCATTTTTAGAGTTTACAAATTGAAATGTGTTTAATTCTTATAAAGGCTAACATATAATCTAGAGTCCTAAACGTAAGGTATCTAATCTCTACATTCCCATCTGATTCTGGAAAAACCACCTCAAAGCAAACAAGTACAAAGATTTCTATCTATTCCTTCCCAGACCCAAATCTGCAAGAAGTAGGTCCTGCTTTGATGAACACGTTGGACATTCATGAGCAGCGAAAGGAATTTGATGAAGCCCCTTTCAAGACGTTGAGTCACCAACATCTGCGCCTGCTCAAGATCAAAGCAAAGAAAGTAGTTAGTCAAAGGGTAACCCTGCTTTTAGGACAGCAGAAAAGAAAAGGAAAGACATGAAATCCAGCAGTTTGGTGTTAAAAAAAACAACAAAAAAAAAACCCTCAAAGTGGAAGGAAGTGATTTGGCTAGGCAAAATCTGATTCAGCCGCAGTTGAAACAACACCTCCAGGTCTGACGGTTTGTTGTTTAACATTAAATCTGGCTCAGCACTGTAACAATCCATGTTGCTCCTGGCAAACAGAGTGAAGAGCTATGCATACTCCGAGATAAAAGCTGCACACTAGACAAGGTCATTTGAAAACAAGACCGCGGAAGTGACTCCTTGGATCACAAAGCAGCACGGACTGCATAAGAACTACGACTGTTCTTACAAGGCGCGGGATGAGAAAGTGATTAGCAAACAGCGGCTACAATGATTGCCCAAGCTGAAAAACAAAAGGCAGGCACGGTTCAGTGGTTAATCTCAAATGGAAATTCATTATGTTCTGTGTGAAAACTACGAAACCAAACTTGCTCCCGTTTAATTTGGTTGAATTAATAACCCATGTCCACATCTATTCATCTGGGTAAATGATGGCTCTGTGAATCTAACACAAGAGAGGCGGGAAGGGAAAGGAGAGGCAGGTGAAAGCTGAGCGGGTGATGCTCATCAACCATCGATGGGATCCTCTGACAGTTGAACAGATAGCGACTGCTGTTTCTGCCACCACATACAACACACTCGCAGTCATTCTTGTTTTCCTCCTGCCAAATATCCCCGCAGAGGAGATACAGAGTCCCTTAAGAGGCCCCCGTTAGGAGTTTTCTCGTCTTCAGGTCAAGCCCAATCTTAGTGTACAGTACTCTACAGAACAAATCCCCGACAGCAAACAGGTGCAGGATGGATTCAGCTTCTCAATAAGCTTTTGCCCTTGACTTGGCTTTGAGACGCTGAAAATGTTGCAGACTGAGTTTAGGTTCATTTTTTCCAACTCCTAAGGCACAGACCTTACCTAGATACTTACACGGGCTTTGGGCTTTTATTTTTGTGCAATCTTTGAAAACAAATAAGGGTATAAATAAATCATTTGCTCTTCCTTGTGGTAAAATATGTCATACTGAAATAAGTCTTTATGCATCAAGACTTTTTTTTTATTTGAGATAAAAGAAACAGTCTGTTATGTGATCAACCCTCTGCAGAAATTCTGGATAAAAAGAAATAAAGAAGCGAGGGGGTGTTAGCTCCAAAATTAGCATTTTTATTTCGATTGTTGGCGTCAGAGATGTATTTGTGATCCAGTACACATCCACAAGGCTTATGTCCGAAATCTTTTCCAGTCCTAAAGCTGATTTAGTAATTAGTGTGTGTCATCCCACCCCATTCCTCACACACACACACACACACACCCACCATTTTTTGGTATAAATTCAACATTTGTGCTGACAAGATCACTACTTCTCCATTTATTTTTTAATCAACATGTTTTTATTCATTTTTTTTTATACAAAAAACTCTTTAACTTCTACACATGTAATGTCACCCAGATTTTTATTTTCTTTTTCACTTTGTAAATAAATTTGGAAAAGAACATCATTATCATTTTTTTTGTTGTTGTTTTTGTTGTCATGAAAAGATAAAAACATGCAAAAAACTTGAATTTGTAGTCCAAATTATACATTTACAAGTTTGGAACTTTTTGCACTTCTTCATAATACTACATCAAAAAGAAAAAAGAAAGAAAAAAACATTATGTACACACATCTTTTTACAGTGAAGTAAAACTTGAAAAATATCAGATGGTGACTAAGGCAAATGAAGTGTACATAGATTAGACCAAAACTGCTTTTTGTTGGTTTTTTTCTGTAAAATACTACATCACTTCAAAAAAAAAAACAAAAAAAAAAAAAAAAAAGGAAAAAGAAAAATATAAGAAAACAAATCTGCTACAAAAGTATGATTCATAACTCCCTTTATTTGCAACCAGCTGCATAATTTTAATGTTTTAGTGAGAAAGTCTAAAAGTCTAGCATACTGTACAGTGCTGCTCTCTACTGTTATTCTTCCCAAACAAGCCGACAGATGTTCCTTCATTTCTTCGTCTTTGTGATTTATTTAAATAATCTTCAACAAACAGGAGCATTGTGTAACCAAAACGAGAAAAAAATGAAAAAAAAAGCATGTAGCATACCAAAGTGTAACATACTTTGTTTGAAATCACTCCAAAAGTCAGTACCATTAAAGCCTTGAACATAAAACTAATCATTTAGATCCAAAAAAATGTACAAAAAGGCACATTATATCCCAGTGCTTCTGTACTGTGAAATTCAAGTGTAACTGAGCGCATTCAATACCGACAATCTGAGTGGGAACCGCCCACTGGTGTTCCTCCCACATCCTCTCCATAACTGGACCACAGCCTATGCTTAAGCTTTCAACAAGCATATGTATGCGTAGACTACAACGATAAGCCTAGGTTGGTTGTTTCTGAAAAAAATTCTGAATCAATGTTTTGTTTTTTGTTTTTTTGTTTTTTTTTAATGTATCTTTTCAGTCACAGTTCTATCATTCTCTCGGGGAATATCAGAAGCTGTCCGTGTCCTTCAACAGGAAAACTTTTCTCTTTTTTTTTTTTTTTTTCATTTATCTATTCGCTTTTCGCATCTTTTTACCATTCAAGGTGAGGCTGTTTGTCCTAGTCGTCACATCCGCCGTACATGTCTGCCAGTTTTCTAAAGCGCGGGCCCCAGTCGTTGAGATAATCGTAGTCCTGGTCGCCCCCGCTGCTGGATGAGTTGAGTGAGCTCAGGGAGCCGGCCGTGGAGCCGCTGCCCTCGTAATCGAACACTAGCAGGGAGTCGTAGGGGGGAGCAGTGGGGTCGTTGTCTGCTGCCTTCAGCCCCTGTGCACAAGGAAATAAAAATCACGGTTAGATGAAAGGATTAAAGCACGTGTGCTCTGCACACCAGAACCACCAGTCTCCTTCACACAAACAGGCTAATCTATCCTAAACCCTGTCAGTGGGTCTCTCTCCACTTGTTCAGAAAATCTCATTCTTGTCCAGATTAATCAGGCTTTAATGTTCCTGCAAGTTCCCTCTGTGTTTCAGCTGGAATCCTCCTGATGTTTCTAGGATGTTGGATTATCTGCTGCTTGATCGAAAGCCAAGACAGAGCATGACTGGCAGCGTCTCCTCCTCCCCCGCTGACCCTGTGACTGAGCCCATGCCTCGCCTTTCACAGACAGTGGGACTCTGATACTTTATCTGTCATCGCGCTCGAAATACCTTTAATATTTCATATCTACCCAACTGCCATGTAAACCGTAGACGTAAGCATTGAACTCGGTCGAGGCCGTGTGCATGTTTGTGTCATCTTGAGGCTCGTTCTACTGGTGGGGGTGTTTATAGATTGCACTTGATTGTACTTGACATTCCCAGAAATCCTCATAGCATCAAGAGAGGTCCTTATGGATTGTTATTGATTTCCAGCCTCATTCCCTAACAGGACTTGGGAGACTTGATGGATTGCTAATCTAGGAGTTGAGTTGTGCTTTGGATCTGAGATGTGCTTTGGCCACAAACCACTTCTGGATCCGGGCCTGGTTGCTGCCTCTTCTCGCTACGACTGAGAACACCCAACAAATAATAAATGAATTAAAGGAAGTGGAGCAACACAACACAGAGAGCTGAGACCTCAGCTCATCCGGAATTTGTCAAAGATTTATAGTTTCCTCTGTGCTGCCCACTGTAGTGCTGAAATGCTCTCAAATGAAAAGATGGATTGAATTAAAATGCCTGGGCACTTAGCCATTATTTTCCACTTGTTAGCTTTCGTTTAGTATTTGCTCAGGGCTGCGCTGCTGATAATTTTGTGGGAAATATGACAGATGGATCGTTTATTGCAATTACAACCATATTAGCTCTGCTGGTAAGAGGCCCCTCTGTATACAACCAAAACCCCACTCGCTCTTTCATAAGGCTAGTCAATCACAAAACCCGGCCTTATTTCATTACCACTGGTTTATCCAGTGTGGTGGAAACTAACACGAAACTTAAATGGGGAAATGACGTACTGGTCTCTCTTTCTGGAGTCTCTGCACCATACACACAAAGAGATCTGTAACCAACCCCACCGCTATCTCTAATCAGAGAAAGCTCTGAAAGGAGCCACAGTCTAAAACAATGAATGAAATCACAGTTTCTTTTGTCTCTTGTGCTACTGTGCCCACCTGTGAACAACAGAGGTTGTGTCACGTTGGAGCTAATGTGTTTAACGTTACCCCCCTCTGTGAGACCAGACCAGGAGGTGACTAATGGGCCTTTGTTTGTCCGGCTGAGGGGTTAAAGTCCTTGTGCTAAACCTACGCCTGTTTCTTTTTTTCTTTTTTTTTTTCCCCCCTCTAATTTAATTAGAGCCCCAAGCTCTGGGGGAATGTGCACAATTCAGGATGGAGATGAGACATGCTCCCCTCCCCCCAACCCCCCTCTATCACCCCACTCTTCTGGCAGCGAGCCCTATCAGTTAGGTCAGAATCCAGCTCAATGTGTCTGCTGGAGCTACCGTTACTGAGCTTTAGCAGTGGTCCAAAATAAGACTACAAACAGCTCCGGACCCTTCTGGTTCCGGTGCGGGTTTTTTGGGTCAGGGTGTTTGGAAACCCTCAAAAGGTCTTGTGAGCATATTAAAAAAAAGAGATTTAAAAACAAGCCAGAGGAGGGATGGTGCACGCTGTCAAACCGCAAAATATTCAATTTCTCCATGTATCAGCTGTTAGGACGAGCGAATTAGGTGTATTCATGAGTTACGGTAAGAGAAAATGAATGGCGCCCTGGTAAAGAGATCGGGGAGATAGATGGAAGAGCAGCAGCGCTGAAAGAGCAAGCTCTAATCTAAAAACATGGGCGCCATCCAAAAACTTGGAGCGAACTCCATTTGTAATGCTGTGAAACTCTTGTCTGTTGGAGCTTGTGAAAAATATATGACTGCGCTTTTCATTTTACATTCTCCCTTCATGCTGGAGTCAATGATGGCCCCAGGCAAACGAGGCCACTCCGAGCAGCGCATGCTGATAGAAAGCCAGTGTACTGTTTCTCTCATCTCCCATTTCTATGCTGACACATCTCTATCTCCACTTTGGCAGAAAGTGAGGAGGAAAACAATTATATCCAAGTGAGTTAGCATCATGCACGTTTTGGATTTCACACAAGTCAGAGAAGCTATATGTTAAATTAGAAAAGTTTCTTAGTCTCTGCTGGGAGAAGATGAAAACAATTCTGATAACTGATTGAATTTAAAGTATCTTTTTCCCGCAATAAGGCAGTCAACACTCCTCGATGCTCAGTCATTTGAGCCAAATAGTTTATGTAGATAGAAATTTATTATGAGAAAGCCATTCAACTTGAAAATGAAATTCAAGCTTTCCGACTACATTGGTTTTGTTCCCCCCCCCCCCACACAGTCTGACTGTTGTCAGGCTAAATACCTCGTTGATGAAATCTCCGATGTCTCCAGGGTGGGGTGCTGCTGACCTCATGGGATACTGCGGCTCGGGATGGAGGGGTCGCTCGTCTAGACGACGGATTCCCACTGGCTTGATGGCATCGGGCTCTATCGTGTCTGGCTGTTGGAGCTGACTCAGGTCGTAATCCTGGGGAACACGGAGACAGATGGGACTTAGCAGAGCAGCGTGACAAGACCCCAAACTGAGTGTGATTATTTAAATAGGTAAACACATCCTGTGCTGTAAAGAGGCAGAAGTAGTTCAACTCAGGGAAGGGACGATTTTCAAGTTTAAACATAGTGAGGAGGGTTATAGGAACTCGAGGTAAACTTTAATCTTCTTGCCTGTGAAGCACAAGCCCAGGGACAACTTCACACAACCAAGGAATGAGAACGGAGAGTCTAAGCTGAGGACCACAATGTTGGCTGTAAAGTGTCTGTACTTGTGCTGTGTGCAGCAGGAAGGATGTGCAGGCAACTGTTTTGCTCTAATCAATGCCCAGACACGGGATGGTGGATATACATAAGCCATCGCTAATCCTATTAACATTACCAAGGCAACCTGAATGGCTTGCAGTTTGTGCAAAGTCATGGGCAGGGAAAGAAAGGGAGAAAGAGTGAGGAGAGAAAAAAAAAAGGTGGAGTTAGGATGAGTTGCAGTAAAGAGCAGAACAGCTGAAGTGAATGACTGGATGCTATCAGGGTGTCGGCAGATATGATAGAGATAATAACATTTAAAAATCAGACTGTGTGTCTAATAAGCGTGCATGATGGATTGTCTCTCTTTAAGAGATTTTCTGTAATCCATCCATCTCTAATATCCCACTTCAAAATTGTCTTTGCTCCGTTGCATGTGCACCTTCACACTTTAACACTCAGAGGAAATACAAGAAAAAAAGATGCTAAGATGCAAAAATAAACATCAGAATGCGTGAAAAGCCTGGGATAATGCTGAAACAACCCAAACTAAATACAGATATACTTGTTATTTATGTCATGTCATATGCTCAGTAACAACTTGGTGAAGCTGGCTGCAGAAAATGATGCCACAATAATGACGAAATTGGCGGATCACAGTTATCTGGGTAGTATAAAACCAGAACACATAAGCACTGGGTTGATCTCAGTTTGTGGCATAAGATCAGCTGGATGTAACTAACAAAAGTTTCATTTTCCATCAACATAGCCAGTTTGTGTGCACATATTATCATCATCTAATTAGATCTGTTTCTTCTGATATAATTATTTTCATTTTACATAACCTCAGAAGAGAATTAATGCCATCAGCCGTTTATCTCGGTGTGTTAGCTGTTAATATTCTGCAGCAGCATTAGTAAGAGGATTTATTGGAAATTGGAACATGCATTTAGTTCCAAAATACAACAGCTGGTTGCATTTTATAAATTTTATATATATATATATATATATATATATATATATATATATATATATATATATATATATATATATATATATATATATATATATGTGTGTGTGTGTGTGTGTGTGTGTGTGTGTGTGTGTGTATAGAGAGAGAGAGAGAGAGAGAGAGAGAGAGACATATCAAATTATTTAGCTATTATTACAGTCTGTATTTGCACTACAGCAGTGCAGTAGTAAATAGAATATCTGGTAAAAATGATTCGTGTAGCATGTAAAATGAAAAGTACACTTTGAAACAGTGAGAAGATTAAACTAAGCAGAATAGTTTTAATGAAATGTCAGCACAAATACACTGGACTGGTGAAGCAGCAGCCCCCGAAGCTAACAAACAATCTGTTGTGAGAAAGTTGACCATCATGGGCTGTCAAGTTCATGACACTTTAACCGATGGTCAACTGAATAATTATAATTAGCAGTTTAATAGCTTTTTTCTTGTTGGTTTTATGTCTGTTTGTTTTAGATTAGCAGCGTTTGCTTCTTTCACTGCCACCCTTTGTATGAATATCTGATAACTGTCCTGTATGCGACTGGACTCTGAGGCCATGGTGGTTGACTGTGCAACTGAATACATGACATTAACAGCATCAGTTAAAGCTCCATTGATGTTCCAAATGTTTTACTTTGAACACAAGAACTGAAGCACCAGGAGATAAGCTGCTCTGTAATGAAACAGTTTCACAACAGAGGGCAAATTGTGGAAAATAACCTTAAACTCCTAGTGAAAATGGAACATTTCTGCTAGTTGAACTTAAATGTTTTTAATACAAAGAATATTTGAGTTTAGCAAAATGACTCTGGCTGGCTTTAACAATTGTGAGGAATTATTACAAGCTACAATCCTAATGCCAATTAAAAATGCCAAGATTAAATGGTCGCCTGACATGCAATATGAAGTTTAGAGGATCATTTTAGTTTACTTTAATTAGTTTGGACATCAATTATACTTGGCATAATACAACTCCGAAGTCAGATATTACAAATGGACAACATTGTGAAGAGGGAGAAAATACCAGAAGCAACTGGTTAACTTATCTGTTTCCCGATGGAAGAAGGAAAAAATGATTACATCCAGTTTACAGAGTGACATCATTCAGCTGTCACCAACATGCTAAGATATGAGCATGACATTTAAAACATATCCGCATTGGAGAAAAACTAACCATCAGTCTGATTCAAAACATCTTCAAGAAATAGTTTAAAAGGTTTGATAAAAATCTCTTTCCTTTTGCAGAGCATCAGATGAGAAGACTGCTGCATTGCCCGTGTGTGTCTGTGTCGTTAATAGATGGATCCAAAAGTTTGTTTCCTTATTATGGAGACTGTGTTCTTTGGTAAGCTGTTTCCTCTTTATTGCCAGGGTCAGACTAAGTTTACAGTACGGACATCGTTGCAAGACCAACATATCCTCCTCGTTTAGTTCTCAGTGAGGAGATCAAGAAGCAGATTTCCCTCTTTTTAAACTTTTCCAAATAAAAAACAAAAAAAAAGTTGGATGTAGTTTTAGTAATTATTTCCTTTGGGCCACTGTTCTGTTTTGTCTTTTTTTTATTTAGCAACCTAATTGTCAACAGTGCAAAAAGCAACCCCTGCCATGTAACAGCATGTTATAAGCCTCATTTGACATGATGAGTTGACCTCTTTATTTGCAGTGACAGAAATGTTTCCCCAACAGGTTTCATCTGTTTCACTTTCTGCATAGATTGAAAAAACAAATCAAAACCTTTTTCAAAGAATGCCTGCAGGGCCAGACTGTCAAAGGTAAATATGAATCGAATAATTTTGGGGCCATTTGAAGAAGCAGATGACACATCTCTGTGTTGCAGTGGGTTTTTTTCCTTTCATATAAAAAGGAGAATCTGTGCACATCCGCTTCTCAATTTACAGTTAGTCTGCATTATTTTTTTGTCATGTTCCAGGGGAGTGCGAGCTCATCAGCTGTCTCCTGATGAAATGAGGGTATCACAAACCGATACAAACCCAGGCAATGACAGCAGCGACTAAAATCATATACTCTAAAAGCACCCAATGGTCTGACACTTCAATTTCCTCCCCGGCGGGATATAAGGACAAGAGAGGTGGGCATCATAAAGACCACATCACCAGGAAAAAGTGGTCCATTTTTTCTTTTTTTTTTAAACAGACTCTTGCTCTGCATTCAATTTCACAGACAAGACCCGTTTTCTCCTGGCACTCTCCCCTCCTCTGTGTCGTTCAAAATGGAAGCTTGTTTTCCTTCAATAAATCGCTGCTACTGCTCGTTTGCCTTTCAGAGGTGTTTTCTATCATGCAACAGTTTGCTTTTCAACATGTTCTGGTCCACAGGTTTGTGGGTTTTATGTGCGAGGCTGGCGATGTTAACATACAAATGGGTGCTCTCCCTCCTGCCTAATCACTGGCAGATGTGTAATGGCTTTCCAGTCATATTGTTACCTTAGACAGGGCTTCATTATTGTGCCACAGCAGATGTCTATCTCCACATGACATCAGCTCACCAATTACACATCTCTGAGTTTAATTTGTGACTGTGCTGGGTCAGACTGGGGTCTCCTGCACATTTCTGTTAAGCCTAAACCACCAAAGCACTTCATCCAGCAGCAAGCAGATAGCCCATCCTGCATATTACTGCTTCTTTGTTTTTTTTTTTTTTTACAGAAATTATTCCATTCTGCTAACAAGGGGTTATTAGGACAATTGAATTCTGTGTGTGTCTGATCAGTGCATGTGGGTACATTATTGATGCATATGGCGCTGTATTTCTTTTGTCTGTGTGTGCATCACGGCCGTGAAGCAAGGAACAGTTCCAGCTGAAGAAACATGTCCAATATTCCCAGAACCAATTGGATCAAAATGCGTTTGCCTTATTGATTCTAGCTTTCTAAGCGTGGAGGGGAAAAAAAAGGCACAAACGTCAATTTCCAATAAAAATCTTACTCTTCATTGTGAATGAGTGAGAGTTATATCTCAAAGCAGCATTATAAGCAGGACACACACACCAGAAAGAAACATTGGAAATATATGTACCCTTGGGGAAAGAAAAAAAAATTGAACTGGCCTTCTTTGTCCTCATGTTGCTTCAGTCAAACTGCTTTCATGCTGCATAGATGTGACCTGAATAATCCTCTGCAACAAAGACCACACACTCGCCTTTTGTCACCTCTTCAAAAGACACTGTACTGCTTTGTGAAGTGTGTGGCAGAGTGTTCTTCCATCAAGAAATATAAAAATGTAACCTAAGAAATATATTTATAAAGCACTCACATCAACTGCATAACATAAAACACTGTTCAGAAAGTCCAGCTACAATTAAAAAAAAAAAAAAAAAAAGACATTTTACTGGTACTCTGTTATGGACACATTCCTGCCTGTATGGAAACAAACCAAATAGGTTTGATGTAATTGCTCTCTCACCTACGCCACTACAAAATATAAAGTCCTTGGTTTCAAATTGCAGTTACCGTTTGGTTTCTAGAAAAGTGTGTGCAAAAAATCAAGAAGAAATGTTTCCCTTATAAAACTCAGGATCAGGATTGTGCAGATTTGATCAGATTTGCTTCATCACTCCATGCTAAATAACCAACTGCGCCTTAACTGCCATCAGCTCACAAGCAAAAGTTTAGTCACGATCTGACTGGAGGTCAAAATAAAGTAAAGAGAAAAGACAAAGAAGCCACAGCCGCAGTCCTTCCTGATGCAGGGTCCCATTACTTTCTTGAAACAGTTTTAAGACTTCCACATATCCCCAGAACCACGTGTTCCACTCATGACTCTTACCTGATCCTCCTCTCCTCCACCTTCCTCATCATACTTGAGGATGTTGTCTCTTACATCATCCTCAGGATCGATGAGAAGCTGTTTGGCTTGACGCTCTTTATCACGCCGCTTCATCCACACCACAAACATCAGCACAAGAACTGATTGAGAGACGATGAGAGAGGGAGAGAGAAAGAGAGAGAGTGTGAGAGAAAGATCTTGTATTGCAAAAGTCATTAAAAAAATTAATAAAATAAAAAAAGAATAACTTGCAGATTTTCATTGAAATGTAATCCGATCCGATGTTTTAGAGCTTGGATGTAGGCCTGATCATGGTTATCTTTGGTAATCCTACAGTAATCTAGTGATATCTCGGATAGCTGTCTTTATAATCCCTATGTGCGCTCGTGCGATGTGCTGTTTGAGAGATATGCATGGAGACACTCACTGAGGAGGATGATGATGCAGAGGAGAATGGATATGATGGCGCCCGTGCCCAGACCAGCAGCCATGATGTGCTGCTGGTCAGTGCAGTCTCCATTAATGTCACACTGGCACACTTTGATTCTCAGGTAGGAGGTGTTGGACATGGGCAGGTTGCCGGAGTCGGTGATTATGATGGGGATCTCATAGATTCCACTTTCAAGGAAGCCAATCCCAAGGCTCACCTGAGCATAGTCACCTGAAAAATGAGGAGAGACAGTTAGTGACCTGTCAGAAGAAATGAACAGTATTTTAATGAGGGTGATTCTAGACATGAAACAACTGTTTTATATAAAACATGTTTCTCTTGCTAAGAAGTTTTTCACAGGGGATTAAATCTAAGATCTCTGAAAAGCCCCTTGTATAGACGGTGTTCACAGAGTGATTACACTCCTATTATCGCAAATATGCAGCAGAAATTCCTACCTGGAAGTTGCATCAGTACATCTGATCCAAAACATGGTCAGGATTTGGATTTGGAGCTTTAAAATCTTCTGAATACCTTTTGATAATGCTGCTTAGGCTAAATTCCCAGTTGCGATAATCCAAACGCCATTATCCTATTAAGGTTTATTCACTGCGCTTCAACCCACTATCTAATAACAGACAACAAATGACTTCTACCAATCTCATGTTTTTTTCCCCCATAAATTAGCATAAACAATTTATGACTGCTTAGTAAGATTAATAGATTACCGTGATGTCTGTTTCAGCTCTAAAATTTAAAAAGTGTACTCCTAATTTTTATCATAGTGAAAGACAGAAACCTCTCTTTTTCCACTGCAGGGTAACAAACTTAAACTTGAGCAAGCAAAGGCCAAAAAGCTGAATCATCACCCCTGACATTTCATTCCTGCAACTGCAATATGAAGATTAGCTTAATCTCATTAGTCCAGGGTTTTGATACAGGACAAATGGCCCTGTGTGAATCTGACTATGGTTTAATAATATTAAATTATGTTCTGTATCTCACCACTGAGTCTTGTTATGGTCCAGTTTCTCCGAACGTCAGAAGGCCTGTGGGCCAATTCAAAGGCGAAGGGCCCGGCATTCGGGTTCAGATCTCCGTCAAGTGCAGTGATGTTGATGGCGTTTGGCTCTGGCTTTTCACATATATTCGCCTCCTGAGGAGACACCTTGGGTGCATTGTCATTGATATCCAGCAGGTAGATCTGAAGAGTGCCTGTGCCACTTGCTGGTGGCACACCTGCATAGATCATAAAATCACACACACACACACACACACACACACACACACACACACACACACACACACACACACACACACACACACACACACACACACACACACACACACACACACACACACACACACACACACACACACACACACACACACACACACACACACACACACACAGTCAGAACATACATATTTATGAGAAAAAGGATTTCCAAAAATTTACATATGGAAAGAAATGTATGCTGCTGAAATGGCATCTTTCATTCTGCAATCATTATGCAGTCAGTGGAGAAAAGTAAAGTATGGAGTTTATTCTTTGGGTCTCTAAATAGCTATTTACTCGAGTGGGAGAAGTCCCATACAAACTGCATACTGATCTGTGCATCTAATCTCAGATGAGGGGCTAGACTGAAGGGTTAGGTATCAGAACATTCGTGGTGTGAGAGTCTGTTCCTGAAGAACGTCTTCCTGATGAAGGACACGGGCTGGGAATACTAAAGCAGACAAACAGAGCCCACAGTCGTTCCTCTCAGGCTCCTCTATGTATTCACTCAGCTAAGAGGCTTTTTTATCATTCAGGCCACGCTCAAAGGAGCTAGTCATCCAATCCTGACCCATTAATGCTGAGAAACCTCTTTATTGGTAGAGTTTTTAAGCCTATTGGCCTAAGCTCTGCCCCGTAGAACAGGGTAAACCTGAACAGAGGTAAATCCCGCCAGGGTAGGGAGAAGGTGAAAACATCCACATGCTAGCTGGTTCTGGGATTACTAGCACATTAACCTTCAACTAAGGTGGTCAGAAGTCCAGACACACCAAGTGCTAGGTACAGGGTTGTCCTTCATACTCGGGAGGATAAAGTTGTTGCTGTATATCAGGCTGATTCCTCTGTGGGTATCGTACATTCATAGGCTTAGGGGGGAACAAGTCCAAAAGCTGAAGCTATGTGTAAGATTAAGCTTTGAGAAAAAGGCTGAATGACAGTTATTTCATTAATCCTTTTTATTATTTTTCATTTTTGAAAGGGTCTACGGCAACAATAATGGCCTGAGAAGGTGCTTGTGTAAATGTCTGGCTAAAACATCTCAACCATACAACTAGTCCATCACAGAAGCTCAACGAGGTATTTGTGGCTGCTGCTTACATACCGCTGTCAGAGGCCAGGAATGTAGCGTTGTACATGCTGTTCCGCACATAGGGAGACTCCCGGTCCAAAATGGCAATTGTCGTGATCCGACCAGTGTTGGGGTCAATCCTAAGCCAGTTGGCTGGATCTGAGAGTTTGGAGTATCTGGTGCGTGAAAACAAAAACAAATATTTATTATTTCCTTGTCTAAAACGATCTGCTGCTCATCTCATTTATGCAAAGGAAAAGTTTACAAGGCTCAGTTTTGTTTGCTGCAGTAGAAAAATATTGGAAATACTTGTCACCATTTCCAGTTTGGCATGACTCGATGCTAAAGCGCTTTATTTGTTTATACAGAATAAATATTTCAGACATCATGCATTTTACATAATGATTCCCACTTTTGAGAGCATCCTCAGAGGGGACACCAAACAGCCGGCTTCTTATCAGTGTCTTAAATTTATTTGTAGGACAAACTGGAGATTTACAAAGCTAGATTTCTTTTTCTTACAGAATGTTTTCAACTAGATACACACTTCTAAATCCAAACAGTGACAATTGAAGGGATATAAGTATGTGAAATTGAAAAAATAACACAGGAAGTCAGGGATATCTGGACAGATACAAATGCAGATGCAAACTGTTATTTAACATCCAACTTAAACTATTGTTCCATTTTTCTCTCACATTTTACTCACAGTAAGTAAAGCACTGCTTTAATTAGCTTTGAATATGTGCTTTAATTCAAATAAGCAGCAGACATTTAAGGAAGCTACTTTTAAGACTGGTAATTCTTCCTGGTTTCCACATCTGTGCACTTGAGTCTTTTGAAGATCATGTGCAATAAAACCTGCTCCTTTTTCCTGTGAAACCCACCGGATGTTTTGCTGCATGAAGCGATCAGGATCCTGTGCGGTGAAGGTGGTCAGAATCGACTCGGGCATCATCCCTTCCTCCAGTTTAATGAGTTTGGGGTTGGGCTCAAAGTAGGGACTCTCATTGACATCGATCACTCTGATGGAGACGGTGGCAGTGGACTGTCTTGGAGAGTGGATGCCTCTGGCCAGGGGAACCTCATTCCTCGCTTCCACTGTCAGCACATATGTTCGACTGATTTCATAGTCAATGGGCTGGAAAGCAATTAGAGTATACATAGTGACTTGCACATAAAAATGCAAAAGGGCAAAGAATAACCTAACATTTCTGTCTGTAAGGCTGATCAGAGACCAGATCAAACAATGAAAAATAATTATTACATGTGTCTGAAAAACGAGAGCTGGTTGTAAACAGCAGGATGAGGTTTAAAAGCTAGGGGTGAACGGAAGAATCCAGAACCGGGGTTTTTGTTGAGCAGACATTTTTTCCATTCATTTCTCCTTGATTTAAATGGCCTGAATTTTTGTTAAAGAAAAGTTAGAAAAGTGTCTTTGTGTTAAACTACTACAAATCTGAATTTATACAAACCACAAGCAAATTTCAAACAGCTTTTAACCACAAAAATAGATCAGTCTTCGTAGAAAACGTGGAATAATCGTTGTGTTTTAATACTCCAGCGGATTTGTTTTTGTGTTTTCAAGCAGTTTCCATCATCATAAAATCAACTTAACAACTACCCGAGTTAAGCATGTGGATTAAGGGGTGGAGTGAACAAACCTTACCTTGACGACTGTTACCAGGCCCTCATTAGTGGTCGGATCAGTGGGCACTGAAAACCTGCCAGTGGGGTCGCCCCCGGTGATTTTGTAGACGGCATTCCATGCTGGCGTGTTGGGCTGGTCCTTGTCAGTCACCGTCAAGTTAGCCACAATAATATTCACGCGGTTCTCAGGCACCTCGCCGAAAAACTGTATGAATAAACCATGAACAAACAGAGCAACGAGCTGTTAGTGATACTGCAGTGGCAGCAGAAAAATACACCAAACCCAGCTTCACACAGCACAGCAAGACCAATCTTCGGTAAATAGACATCTGAGGTAAGTTATCGTGTCGTCATGGTCATCTCATTCCCTGTGCTCCCCTGATAGCACTACAGTAGCATTACAAATTTCAGTGATTCGTGAGCGCAGTAAGTGCCTCTTTCACTCAGGCAGACGTCCCCATAGTTGCATGTGTCAACATTTGAAGGGGATATAACACTTTACGCATGGCTGACGCCTCGTATATCTGAATGGCTTCAGAAATGCAGGGCAAGCAGAAATAGGTAAGCAAGCAGGACTGACGGTTGAGTGCATATATCCACACTAAGGTGAAATGGAGGTCCTTGCAGTGCCGTTGTTATACTATGACTACTGTGTGTTAGCATCTCAGATAAAAGGCTTGTATCTTACCGTCTCAGCAGTAAACTCGGGTGGATTGTCGTTAATATCAGTGACTCTGATGACAGCGGTGGCTGTGTTGGACAGGCCGTACATAGGGTTCCCCTCCATGTCTGTAGCCTGGATAATCAGTGTGTACTGAGGCACTTTCTAGCAGAAGGGGAAATAAGTGAGAACATTTAATGTCATCAGATGGTTAGTTCATAAAGATCATTCATTTTTAGAGGTTCATTGGTTTGTCATTGAATTTGCAAATGTCCCACAATGAAATCATAATATAAGTTAGAATAGTGCTGAATGTCTTCAAACAAAATGAAACCAGTCTGACCCTCATATTTATCATAGCAAACTGTGCTTTTCTTTTTTCATTGGGTAAAAATCAGGTTTCTTCCATATGGGTTTATTTAAGGCTCTGTGTGGATGCGGGAAAAGTGTATCTCTTCAATGAAGACTATGATGAAGCAGAAAAATGACTCTCTTCACATTAAAAAACGCTCAGGTGATAGACCAGTTGCTAGGTAATGAGAGTCGGGCAAATTACTTTCATGGTGGCAACTGGAGAACATAAAACGGTGGCCCCAGGGTGGAAGTGATTGAGAAGCCACCTCATCCAGATTGCCCTCACTAGAATTGAACCAATGAGCTCCAGCTGTATATATCATTTTATACTTTTTCCTCAAACAGCCATGCAATCCCAATTAAGGCAAAAGAGTGCAAACTCTTACAGCATGGGAAATGGAGTAAAAGAAGATACAAAAAGGGAGGGGCAGAGAAAGCGAGAATGGAGGAAGATAAACATTTAGCTGCTCACTGATGCACTACCTCCTTGTAAGACTAAATAAGTGTGAAACAGCCAAGTCCACTTCTACTTCTCATTTAGTTGGTAATAAGCAAAATTTACTTCGGCTCATTAGATGTCAGACAGTTTAAAAATTAGCAATGAAAGTCAAGCTGTTATCATAATTTAAAAAACCCACAGTCCATTTATGTAAACATGGAAAAAGACATGCTGTTCTGGTGCGAGAAGTAAATGCAGGAGGAGGAATGATCTAATGGATGGCCTTGCTAATGAAAGTCAGATAAACCACAGCGCACAAAAATGTGACCTTGAAGCAGACAAAAGATTAGGGAGGGCAGGGTGAGGGGGGGGGTTGCATACCTCTCTGTCCAGGCCTGCTGCCACTGTAATGATGCCTCCGGTTTTATTGTTAATAGTGAACATATTGGAAGTTGGACTCTCAGGATTCTGGGACAGGATCTTGTAACGCAGCATCCCGTTTGCTGTTTTGGGGTCATCTTTGTCGTTAGATGTTACGGTCATAACAAATGTTCCTTGATGACAGAAAAACAAAGAAAAGACAACACAGTCACCTCTCTTTTCATTCTTTTACCAGCAATCAAAGTGAATAAATTTGGTTATTATTGCATCACTGAACATTGCTGGATTTATAGCTTTGTAATCTAGTATTCTTCTTCTTGACCTTAAAAAAAAAAAAAAACCTAGGTTGCTTTATATCAGCAGACACAATGTTGACAGGAATGACATCAGCTCTCTTTGATCTGTCAACCTTAAGGCAACATGTGGAGTTGGAGGCATTGACTCCAGTGGGGGAAAAAAAAAAATCTCATGGAGTAGCTTACCTGGCTTGGAACCCTCTGGAACAGTGCCGTTCCAGATCTGGTGTGTGAACTCCGGTCTGTTGTCATTCATGTCGATCACATTGATCACAATATCAATAGGGTTTTCTACCTGGTTGCCGTTCAGGTCTACTGCATGAGCTCTCAGCTGGAGGAAAAACACAAACACATGTGGGCTGCAGAACTGTTCAAGCCAGGGTTTGTCTCAGCTGTGAAAACAATATATTGGGACAAACCACAAACCACTCATTCCCTGTCACCCATTACGTTTCTGTGATAATCAACCCCACAAGCTGCCACAAGCAATCTTTAACTTTGTAAGAAGAGAACTGAAAAGGCTCCTAAAAGGCTCTTTATTCAGACCAGCAGCGCTAAGGGAGGATTCTGTTTTAACAAAGAACACTTTTTTTTTCTCCCTTGCTATCTCAGCTAGAACATGCTGCAAGATAAATAATTATTAGATGTTGCAAGATACCTGCCACAGAGTGGGGAACAGAAAAATTCTGTATTTTTTTGTAAATGTCTCTTGTAACAGATACAATCTGGGGTGATTTACATCTCTTTATATTTATCAATGTCCAGGTTATCCAGTTTTCCCTTTTGTTTCACAAGAAAAAAGCTCCACTGCCTGCATTTCTTTACACATCAATTGCATTTTTTCCAGCCAACAGAATTTTGGTTCACTGATACAATTTCAGAACGATACCATCTACTCATACTCGTAAGATTAAATATCGCTGATCAAACACACCACGAAAGCTACAAATTATAAAGGAATTACACCATACTGTTGGTGCCTTATGTTTCCTCTGGAGTTGACTTAAATTGCTACAACATAATTTGTGTAGAGAAAAGTGATAGATGTTAAGTGTTGAGCTGTTCTACTGTTTACATTTCTCACCAAGCGTCTGCAGAACAAGCAGTTACATTTGTTGCAGAAATCTGTGACCTTCTTTGACAGCTGGGATAAATATGCTGAAGAATGTCATTTCATGTCAACTTAACTTGAAGTCCTTCAGTTTGCATGGAAGCACACTTTTTAAAGACCATTTTCACAGAATGGGGGAACTCCTCTAATGAAAAAAGCAGCTCTGAAACTGAAGGTTACGATGATGTGTCCAACACACTTTTCATGTAAAATCCTTTAAATTCTCAGACGGATAAGTCAGATTTCCTTGGAGACTCGGGTCTTTATCAAGTCTAAGGGTACTGTTTAGGCTACACATGACCCTTGAGTACATGCCAACTAGCAGGAATTTACGGCACTGCCAGGAAGAACGTTTTCCTCTTGATTACGAAGACTGACTAAATACCTGCAGGTCAACAGGAAATCAAGGGAAAAAAAAGGGGGGCTTTTGTTAAAATGTTTTGCCCAACTTACGTGGAAGCTGGAAATGTGCTCTCGATCGAGGGGCTTGTTGACAGATAGCTCTCCAGAAATTGGGTCGATCATGAAGATTCCAGTGGGAGGTTGGTCAGCGCCGGGGCCGGTCACGCTGTATCTTAGAGACCGGTTTTTGTCATGATCTGAACGGATCTGTGGGTGCAGAGATTTGAAATGATGCTTTAAACTAATAATCTTTCATTTGTACCTGTATTCAAACCTTTATGTAAAAAAAAAAAAAAAAAAAAAAAAAGTCATGCATGACTTGTAAATGTACTACTTTATTTCACAGTTTCAGCAGAGTTTAAAATTAAGTCGCCGTATGTGCACAGAGGTAATTGAGAGTCTACATAATATTGAAGTTCTGTCATGGCTGAACTGTCTATCCTGTTTGCCATGTAAGCTAAGACCACCCGTGCCTACACCCATGATCCATTCTGAGCAAACAGACCATTTCCTCTCCTTGATATCACCTTCTAAAGCCTAGAATCACCCATTCGAATATGGCCAGATTAAGAATAAAAGTACATGTGGCAAACGTAGGATTTAACAGTCTGTGAGGAAGTAAGCTTAATGTGCTGAAAAGAGATCTTCTTCTTAACCGTCCTAAAGCAATGCTTGTCCTCCGTCAGCCACCTCCACCCTCCCTGACCACAGAATTGCTGCAAAGGAATACAGAAGTGCCTATCTTTGAACCTTGAAAAGAGGAGTGCGATATCTAAACAGTCAACCAGGAAGCAGTTATGCTGGCCAGCACTTCAGATTTCTCACTGCTTGTAAGTACTACCAGGTTGTGTGAGTACATATTGCCCATGACCCAAAAAACAAAAAGTAGAGAAAGAAAAAAGAAAAGCAATAAACTAGCAAAATGCCATAATATGAGAAATTTTATTCAAGGCACAAGTCTCATGTCGGTAGCCTCTGACGTGGAGCTCAGAGCATCAGGAAAGTTAGAATATCAAGAAAAAAAAAAAGTACCAACTTTGAAGCTGGGAAACTTGTGGGTGGGTGGAAATGTGTGCGCACACTCGCATGTGTGTGTGTGTGTGTGTGCGTATGCATGCAACTGAGTCAAATACATTACCCGGACAAGTTCTTGTGGGAATGGGCCTCGTGAGTTCTCTGGGACATTGATTGGGGGGATGACCCAGTCTCTCTTCATGCGTTTCAGTTGGCTGTCCATGTTTCGTGATGGAAACACTATTTCCTTCGAATCCTTGGACATGACTGGAGGGGCAGCAGCTTCCTGGACCTGACAAAATTAAACGATTTAGCGATCATATCCATGCTGTAAAGTATATGTACTGACATTACAAAAAAAAAACCAAAAAAAAAAACCCAGGAGGCGAAGCTGTGAGCATGGTAGTTCTGATCTGTAGACTGATTTGACGCAGACAGAAATATCAAGTACATTTTCACAGATTACTGTGGAATTCTTATCGACTCTGGTACTCTGCTGACTTCACCTTTAACAACATTGTAACAGTTATGATCTAAAACAAGCGCAGGATGAAAGAACGTGTGTTAAAACACACTCAAGACGAGCCGTGATTATTTTTCTGGTTCTTAAATTTTAGTTAAAATTTCTCATTTTAATAACTTTTAGGAGCAACTTGGGACACGTCATGACATTAGCTGTGCAATTTATTTGATGGGTTTATGGAGCTCATCAGCAAAGGTAATAGCAAGAACACATTGCAACTATATTACAGCAGATCAGCGCTGATGTGGTTAACACATTAGCATGTGGATGTCACCTGCATTGATAAAAATCTGAAACACACTTAAAGACTGACACCACAGGTTGATCAGTGACCTTTAACCACAACGTTATTGACAAAGTAATATAGGATGTGATAAAAGAACAAGCTGCCATTTCCAAATTTTATTCAATACTTAGAATGTCTGTTCAATCAAACAACCTTTCCTGTTCCAACTGTCTTTTAGCTTAAAATACACTCAGTGCACATGTGATGGTATGCCCTGAAACTCTTCTATATCACCGGTGTGACAGCTGCACACCTCCAGCACTGGTTTGCTTTAAATGGCAGACCTCTTCTTATGTCCTGATAAAATACACCCACACAGATAGACCAGCTTCCATAATGGATCTGCCATTCTCCCTCAGCTATAATGAATGAGATTTGAAACAAAGGAGGATGGTACCTGAAAGCCAGACACTAAACACGCAGATGGCTCAAATTGGCTATGCAGCTCCAGAGACTGAGACTGAAGTACTGCCAGAAAAAGTTAAAATAACCTTGAACAAAACAAGGCGGGAAGGAAAACGGACAAAAAATAAAAAGGAAAAAAATGAAAGAATGCAAATCTTTCAATGTCAATAAATAATAACTAAAATTCTTTAGTCTTTTGAGCCGAGCGTTGCTTGCAGATATCTGAGCGTAGACAGCTTGTCGGGTAGCCATATCCTGCAAAGTACTACAAAGTGACTTATGCAAACACAGAAATTAATTATCACTTCTTCACCTTATAACACGACCCATATCCCCCACTCCTCCAACATCTGGGGAGCTGTCGCTGAGCTTCCACTAATCATGTTTGAAATCCGATTATACTGCGTTCACACACTGAAAATGCAGAGAGGCATGCGAACAGATAGTAAAGAAGCATGCCTCAGAAATATCTATTACCCTATTAAAATGGCTGCGAGTGAGACCAGTAATTATTTGCAACTTGTGTCTGGAATGATGAATGGCATGGTGGGTTCCTTCGGCCCAATACAAATCCATCTCTGGTACGCTGGAGGTCTACACCCATCCACACACTGCGAGTGCTCTCCATCTTCAGACTGGGAGTCTACTTCAGAGTAACGGAGAGTGTTACGCTGAGTGATAGTCTGAGTGTTTGCAAGTGTGTAGGAAGGATTTCCTTTTGGAGAAAAAAAAAAAAATTCCTTCTTTGAGATCTTAAAATGTTCTGTCCTCTCGGATTGCGGTGCAGCTGAAGTTCTAATAGAGATGGAGATAGTGGCCAAGGAGATATGCCCTCATGTTAATGAGGATATTGTTTGGCTGTCATTGATTAAAATCTTTCCCAAGGCTGGTGCATTAATGGCGTTATTAAAAAAAAAAAAAAAAAATACAATCGCTGATGTGATTAAGAGATGCGTGATGATTCATGACAATAATTGTGCTGTGGGGGAAGATAACCGCTCATGACCTCATAAACATGCAGGATGCGAAGAAGTCAATCCCTGATTTCATTATGAACAAATCAGGGCAAATCAAACAGCTCTCAACAGATACAGACTGGAGTTTAGTTAATCATGTCAATCCACACAGTGCCCATATGTAAGGATCCTGCATCTCTCTGACTTAAAATACAAAAAAAAGCAAGTCTTTATTTACCTGAGGATATATTTATCTTTGACCAACACTCCACAGGGAGTAATGGTATCATTAAAATCACATAATACCAGCAGGATTTCCTATAGCAAATGACTGTCAGCGGCTAATGGTGTTTTGAGAAGCCATGACATCATTACCCACAAGATGTTTAATTTTACTTCTCCATCTGCAGCACTGACACATAACTGTCAGTAAAAACCTTTAATCTGCATCCGCATTAAATATTTGTGCCCACCTTTCCGAGATTATCTCCTGCACTGAACATGTCGAAACAACTCTGTAGCAATTTGTTTAAGTACATTAGAGGGATTAGCAAAAAAAAACCCAGCACATTGTTCTTTGTAAAACAATCACGATTATTGCACTTGGGGGTGATCAAGACAGCAGAAGGTTAATGATTTAAGATCTTACAGCAATAATTACCAACATATGCACAGAAAGGCTCACTTTTAACCCACACAGAAAGGGTTGGAATAATAAGTAAGACAAAGCTGAAAATAGCAAATCCGTAAGTGTAAGAAGCCCCTGTGAGTTTAAAGCTACAGATATGATCTAAATGAGCAGCCTCACATAATTCACTGTCTATAACTGAAATTTAACTTCTACAGTACTTCAATGAAAAGGAGTTTTTACTCCTCCTTGTGACAAACCAGGAAGATATGGTCTTGTTTTTTTTTGTTTTTTTTTAAACTTATTCTCAGCCAGCCATAATAACATATGACCACATATTCATTCTAAATAATTACAATTACAGATGACTGCACAATGCATCCAGTGGATCTGCTTGAGTGGCACTGTGTCGCGCAGACAGATGTTCCCTGTCGTCCAAAGCTCTGAAAGTGTGTCCCCTTTTGAATGATAAGGCTATAACCTCAGGGAGTTAAACTTTATTAGGTGCTATTCTACATTTGCTCCTGCTGTCTTCCGATGTTGAGTTAATGTGTGTTTGCCTTGTAAATTCACACATTAAGTTTTACTCAACAGGGATACAGCCCCTCTCACTAAGCACCTGCTCAGAGAGAACGGCTGAGTGGGACATACTCGTTTCATGAATGATCCTGATAGGTGGAAGTTAATTGATTGGGGGTAAACTGATCAGTCAACATTTAATGGCAGGAACAGTGTAGGAAATAAAAGTCAGATGTATTCACCTGTGTAGGAGATGTCAGCCTGACTTGGGTCATCCATTGCTGCTGGGTGGTGGCATCACTAGCCTTGATTAGCAAAGGAGACTCAGGAAGTGTGGTGCGCTGAAGAGTCCTGGCAGCATAAACGACTCCGTCGGCCTCTATCCGAAAGTCTGATGGACTGCTGCATTCAAACAGCAGCAGACCACCTCGACTACAACTGACAAAGCCCACTGCAAGAGAAAGAAGCACATAGATTTTAGTTCAAATTAGCCCAACAGTGGGGGGGGAACAAACACAAACCATGAAGGAAGACAAGTAGCAAGACAGAAGGTCCACAAAGGGTTTCTGATTCTCCATCTCACTCATACATTATTTACTTCAAGCTGTGCCCCAAAGGTAAGACTCTAAACAGGTGCAGTAGAGGAGAAAGATGGAGGGAGAACAAACTTTAGAAAAAATAATAATATTTCTTAAGGGCTATTAAAGACAAAGCACAAAAATAAACAAATCCCAAACAATACAACTAAAAGTTGATGTAGAAATTAAACCAGTATAAATGCTTTGGAAAATCAGGCTTGGAAAAGAATAAACAAATAAATACTGAATTTTCTTAATGTATATTTCTACTGTAGAAGCCTCATTTAATTCCCAACCAAGGCTGCTGCATGCTTGCTTTGTCCCCCATGAAATACAGGGGTACCTTCTGTGCATTACTACAATCCCCAGCTACCTGAGAGACAGATGTGAGTGTGATGTTTATTTCATAAGCAAGTACACACAGATATCCAAAACTCAAGAACACACATCCAGACACAGCAGACAGGTGGCTCATGGGGGCTCGAGTCCCACAGGTGCCTCTGTGGCAGCGGTACAACATCAGTTCATGTTACAACTGAGTGACATTGCAGCCCATGTACCTCATGCATGCACACACAAACAAACCCGCACACATACAGTTACCTCAACAGCTAGGAGCTTTATTGTGTGATCCTTTAGTGTGGAAATGTTTCCCTGAAAGCCCCCCTTGTGTTCATAGCATAAAAAGCTCACAATGTTACCATACATCATTGGTACGGAGGTTCTGTTGAAGCAGCAATGAATTATTAAAGCCGACGTGGAATTACTTAACAAAAAGCCTTGAAGGTGGGTGCCTAATCTTCCTTTGTGCAGCAACCTTGCGGGACCTACTGATGTCTACACAACATCATCTGCACTTGGAGAGCATCGATTTCCCCTGGGCAAAGATACAGTATACCTGCTTGGAGTCAAAAGAAAACTACAAGGGCAGCGCATCCTACTAGTATTAAATTTCTCAGTGATGAGAATGATGAATTTAAAACATTTCTTGCTGATTTTTTCAGCTGGAGGCACTTGGTCTCAGGATTGAATTAGATGTAAAAGGAAGCAGAATCACTTCCATGAGAAAACATCTTAGTGAAAGGAAAAAATTGAAAAAGCCAGACAAGCCTGCTATACAAACTTGCATGTTTTTAAATGCAAGAACCAGAATACAAATACAAGCAAACAGAGCAGAAAAATTTAAAAAAAAAAAAAAAATATATATATATATATATATATATATATGCAGTTGCCCATTGAGAGTTCAAGTGCATTTCTGATAAATTCATCCTGATGAATGAAAATATAACCTTTTTCTACTTTATCAGAATCTAAACCCAACGAGCTCCATGCACCACATTCCACTAGCGTGCTCAAAGATGTAAACACCAGCAAAACAAAGGATCGTGACTGCAATCGTTTTTTTTCTTCCTTCTCTTCAGCTGCACAGCTGTCATTCAACAGAATGTTGCTCAACAACACAAAAAACTAAATAATCAATATAAAAGAGCCACTAGTTTTAACAACAGAGACAGAAGACGACAACATCTTTCTTTAAGACTAAAATAGACTATGCTGACCATCTCCTTCCTGGCTACTATTGTTCAATTACCCTTGTCCAATTATTTCTTTTTTCACTTTGAACCTGGGAAGGCCAGCATCAGATAGATGATGGTCTCTCTGAAGGCTTCCCTTTAAAGCTAGGTGCCTGTAAACTCAAAGCCTTCAGGCAATCACCAGCCATCTCAAGTCAGGAGCAGATACCCAGACAGGGGTAGAATACAGAGTAAGGGACTGTCAGAATAGCTCACAATGCAGCAGAAGACACTTCATAGATTTAGGAAGCTTCAAAATGTTCAAGGTGGGTTTAGTCTCAGTCATATGGTTTTGACAAAAGTGTTTAAAAGAGGAAAGCTTGAGGCAGTTCTGCCAACAAGTGATGCTGATAGTTACTTAGTAAGGTAATAAAAAAACCCCGCAATGATTATAACTGATTATAAGTGCTTATTAACAATGAAAACAAATTGACAAGTGTTTTTGGCAAACTCCACATCCTGTCAGCTTGACTAGTCAAACACCCCCACCCCACACACTTTTTTTTTCCCCTCTCTCTTTGTATTGAGGGACATCCAACTCAGCATTTTGTCAAAATGTCGTGAGTGAACACAACAGTAATTCGACATCGACATGTGGGATCTTTAAGGCATTAAAAGACGCATATTAATGTTCAAGAAAACTCTAAATTGAAGGGATTTTTTTTTTTTTTTTTTAAATATCTTTTATGTGAATGCCTGTAGTAATGCACTCAGCACCAGCATTCCCCTGCGAGTTGTTTCAGCCCAAGCCTTTTCTAGCTGTGAGCTCGAGCTCTTTAACATTGTCTGAAATTTTTCCATCAGGACTCCTTTGAGAGGCTCTTCAACAGTCGGGCCCTACAGCAATCGCTAAACGAACTCCCAGCAGGCACAACCATTTCCAATGATAATGAATGGGAATGTCCTGCATGTGTCTATTCATTTCTCAGGACGGCTCTGGTGGCTTATAAAAGCCACAGGAATGTGTAGCCTGGCACAGCTGCAACATATCTATATCTTCATGTGTAGGATCCCCAAGGTACAGGGTCAAAAAAGACCTGCCCCACCCTATCACACATGTAGCCATGGGCATTACAATCAAGGCCTGAATTGGACAGAAACGCCGATGCAGCACAGAGGACTGGGGGGTTAGGAGGGAAAATAAAAAAGAAAAGAGGGGGGGGGGGGAGAAAAAAAAAAAAAAGGAGTGGGGGGGACAAGCACGTCAGCAGAAAGGCCTGTCCAACTAATGCCCTGCACCGGGGCCCAAAATTACCTCCGATTCAATGATCCTATTCACAGCTGGGGTGCACCCCCACCTCTTGCTGGACAACACAAAAAACCCCTCTAACCTCTCCATAGTGCAAAAGTGCCTCTCTATTGTCCAGTCATCACGTGATTACTCTAACTCAGACAGACACAAATAGTTGGGGAGAGAAAGGGAGAGGCAGAGACATACATTTAATTTGGAACATGGAATGTGGACTCCTTGACTCCACAGAAGCAAGAAAGAAAAAAAACAAGGTTCCACAATCTCATTCCAATGCCCGCCTGCCAAACACACTACGAGTGAGTGGACTGAAGTCCCTATAATGTGCTGTTAATGTGACAAGACTAAAATGCCTCATGTGAGATCATCCCAACATCCAATCATTCATTCCAGAAAGTGAGGTCACTGACAGTTGAGAAATACTTAGCATGGGTGTTTTATCAGTAGCTGCAGATAAATGCATATCCATGCAAATAACCCAGTGCAGACACCCCCACCCAACTACCAAACACTGCCAAATAGTTCAACACCCCTGACAAAATGCATTATTCACAAATGAATGTGACCAGGTTTAGTACAGTGCCCTGCACTTGGCAGTGAGACAATGCAATATGAAGCAAAGGCACCAAATGAATGTGCTGTGTGAGACATCCATGCCAACACCACTGTTTATAAGATCCTGTTAAGCCCCACTGGAGCTTGCATTCTGGTACCTCAATTCAAACTGCTGTGATATGAAATTCTAATCCAGTCAAAAACTCAGGGAAACACGTTCAATTAAAGTCAGCATTCTCTGACAGAAAACAGACTTTGAGCCCAACCACAAAAATATCCCTCAGAGCATTCTCTGTAATTGTCCAATTATTGCAGAAATTGCTAAAAGCACAATGCGCTAATGGAACACAAAGTAAGACTTCTCCTTGCAACGCATAATTGCTTGTGCATTAAAGACTACCTGTGTGAAAACAGGGGCTTCATGGTGGTGTGGTGGTTAGCACTGCAACCTCACATCAAGAAGCTCACCGGTTCAAACCTCAGCTGGCAGGGTATTTATAACAATGGCCGTTCTGTGTAGAGATTGAATGTTCTCCCCATGCATTCATGGGCTCTCTCCAGGTACTCCGGCTTCCTCTCACCATAAAAAGACATGCAAGTCCATTTAATTGGTCATTTAAAATTGCCCCTTGGAGTGAATATGAGCATGAGTGTGAGCATGTCTCTGTGTGCCGGCCCTGTGATAGACTGCTGACCTGTCCAGGGTGTACCCTGTCTCTCCCCTGTTGCTGGCTCGGCTCCAGTTTCCCCACAACCTTGACGAGGTAAGAATTGGTATAGAAAATGACTTAATTATAAAAAACATATTTTATAACTTCAAGGCTGCTAAATAAACAAAGACCACAGACCCCTGTGCAACCTATTCGTCCCAATTACAGCCATGCTGATATAAATACCTAAAATGTAAGATTATGTCTCTTAGAAAGCTTAAATAGGAAAGTATTGTTTTCTTGTGTTCCATTTTACCAAAATAACTTTTGACATAAGAGACTGCAATGCTTTATTCTTCCAAAGAAGCATTGATAAAGAGATGAGATGAAGGTATATTTCTGTTTTCCAGAAATAGGATATATTCTTCAGAGAAACTAAACAGTCTGTAGCTAAAGCTTGAATCTGGGAATGCTGATTTGTCTTCTTTTTTTTTTTTTGCAAGACTAAACCCTTGAAGGCATTTTTACTAAGGCACTGCACTTCAAACGCACCATTCCATGCATTTATAGCAAGGCCAAAATATGAAAGGGATCTGCATAAAAATATACAGTATTTGTACTCCCTTCAGTGTCTTGAGCAATTAAGAAAACTAAAGAGGAATTGCATCAGTGCATAAACACAAGCAAAAAGCAGCTGGCTCACTTTCCTTGCTTGATTGCAGTGACCAATCCTCTAGCTCTTGGTTTCCTTCTTGAAATTGTTGGCTCAATTAGAATTATAGAGAGGGCCTCGAAGAAAATGTATTGATACCACCTTCCCTTATCACAAACACCCACATGAGTATACACAAAAACATAAGCACCAAAAACATCTGAACAGCTAAATCCAGTCTCAACCCAGATTTTCAAGCTTCCTTGATCCAGCAAAATGGCCCTGAGGAAATAGAAACAATCTTAATTTGCTTTGATGATTTTTTTTTTTGTTGGTTTGTTCTTTAACACTTGCATTTCTGTCACATTTGTGAATTTGGTCATTTGTTCTTCCTCGACATAGCAACTCCTTCTCGTACTTATCAAGGAGAAGGTCTTTTTCTGTGAACTTTTTTTTGTTTTTTTTGGTTTTCCTTTCTGGATGTGAGATACTCTCCTAAGACTGAGCTAAAATGCTTGTCAATCAGAACCCACCACTCTGATCTCCACAGAATGGTATTCAGTAAAAAAAAAAATAAAAAAAATAAAAAAAAGAGAGAGAAGTATTCCAGCTACAAGACAAGATCCTCTGAAAATAAAAAATGTATGATAGTTGTCTTTCCAAAAGGAAATAGGACATTTAAAAATTAGCATTCTCTCTGTGTTAGCAGTAAATGAGAAGAGCAGGGCAACATTACAATTATTCATAGTCTATGTTGGATAAATTAAGTGATTCTGTTTTTCAGCATGTAGACAGTTGGGCATTGTGTGGATTAACGTGCCACTGGAGCTGAGAACTGATAAGGCTAAGCTACATCTCTGCCGTTATCAGCACAGCTACCAGAATTTTGTTCTGAGTTACTGAGACAGCTGCCTCGTTACACAAGCTTTAGAGAGGACATTAAACTGACCACACTGCCAAGATGTCAAAACGCTAACTTGTCATTATGCACTTAAGAGCCAGAGAGGTGATGCTTGCTGTAAGAGCTGTTATATTAACACATTAAGATGACAAAAATCTTCAAATCTGGCAGGTTATAGTTCACCAGAAATCCCTGTCCTTCCACTTTCATTCTAAATAAATTTCAGTGCTTCAGAATATTCTCTCTGAGATGAGAGATAAGCAGATAGCCATAAGCTGTATGGTACAGTGTAATGCTGTGTAAACATGTAATGCCAACATGGCTCCTTGCATTTTAAACATTTCCCAAAAGAATCTCATGCATCAGGTTTATGTGCAATGGGGCGAACATCTTTGCTCTCAGATGTTTCTCATCAATCTTATCTAATTCACCTCATTATTACTAAAATAGCTAATAAACCAAAAGGTAGAAAGACACCAAGACACCTAAAAATCAGAAAATAATTAAGGTGTTTGCATGCATCCATTTTATCATTTCTGTATCACAGAAGATATTCTATAGTGATCGTGCACCACTGTAACTCATATTTCAAGAAGTGCGCCACTACATTGTGTATCTATCACTGGTACAGAGCTATCTCAGGTATTCTCTGCTGGTCAGACATTTAACTCATCTTTGAGCTCCTGGATGGTTGAGATATAACCCTAAATATTAAACAACAGACATAGGTTGCTTTTATTCATTAGTCTACCATTTCAAAACAAACAACAACTCAATGTGCTGGATTTTTATGCACCTTCCCATAAAAGTCTGAACAAACTGAAAATCGAATAGAAAAAAAAATTGAAAATCAGGATTTTTTTGCTTCACAATTTTGAAAACGATTTTTTGTTTAAAAAAATTGATTTTTTTTTTCCAAGTAAATAAAAATAATCCATTATAAAACTTTTGTAATTTTTTATTGTTTTTATTATTCTTTTACTTGTCTTCTTGGGCATTATAGCAGCAGGATGATGGTCTGGCTACTGTGTTTTTTTGCTTATTGAAATCAAGAAAAATGACTAGCAAAAAAAGGTTTATACATTTATTTTGTTTTTAATCTACAGAAATCAGCAATATTGAAGAAGAAAATCGCAATGTAAAATTGAATCTGCGCCCAAAAAAATCGTAATTGAATCGAGACAAAAGCATATAGTCACAGCCCTAACATCTACCATGACTGTTTCATCACTGCAAAAGTTAAGACAAATGAAAAGAACAAAACAGTAAACACCCTGCTTAAATCAGATAAAAGATCAGGTGTTAAACAAGTTAATTTGTATTTGGAGGTTAGGGCTTAAAAGACAAGACAAGAAAGCGGCCGACAGCTAAATCAACTAATCATAATGACCCCTCCCTCGTGCCTGTGGATTCAAGCTGAGCTGATGTTTTTTGAAGAGGCTGATCACGAGGGCCAGGCACTAAAACTGCCTCAGTGCAACCTGTAATGTGACATTATTAGGGTCTTTTGATCTCCAAAGCATAGACTCAAAGCTATTTAGTTCTTCCCCTTGATCATTTATGTCTAAATACCATCATAAAAATCAAAGAGACAGAAAAAGAGGCAGTGACCAGAGATGGGATAACCTCCGCTGATATTTTCACTGGGTCTTGCAAGGCTTTTTAATCACACTGGCAGAGCGGTTTGCCATCTTTGACTTGTTACTGAGAGAGGAAATGAGAGAAAAATATACTGTGTGCCTTTCTTTTGAACTGTGTCAAAAATTTTCCATTTTTTCTTCCCACAGATTCACAGTTTCAATAATTTCATGTTAGGAAAAAGCTGGAATTGTGTCTAGTCTTAAGACAGATGCATTGAAGAATACGGACCAAGAAATTTAAGATTTTATTATCAAAATGCAGTTGGAAATACAGTTTTAATAAACACAGAAGACATTTCAAAAGAGTTAATAGCCAAACAGGCCCTTTACGAGATTAAAACAAACTATACACTTAATTAAAACTTTGACTTGCACTGGACAAGTGTCTTACCCATAATATAATAAATATTTGAATGTTCAAGACAACAAAGACATTTCCCGGGAGATTGACCACAGAGGAAGTCAGCTATAAGTTATTAGTTTTGACAAGATTGGAGCAGCTGTTTATCGGAATGTGATTAAATTCTAACAAATTGCCTAAACTCTTAACTCAGCATTTGACTGAGTTCATTAAATGCTGTAAGGAAGTCAATCCAGACACCACAAATAAAAAACCCCATCATGTGTGACAGGGGGAAGTGGCCCTGCCTTAATACGCAACACACCCTATGCACATGTCACCATATTCAACAGCTTTAAGGTTTCATTACATCTTGCTCAATGAGCCAGATCAATTATCACCTAAAGCAAATACAAAGGCAATGACATCATGCCATATTCAAGGCAATCTAAAAGGATAATATGAATAATATTCATATATACACGCACCACCACCCACTATCAGTTTAGTGAGTCATACTCCCACATTTACAGGTTAAGGCAGCTGGCATGATGAGGAGTGAAAAACAACCCATGTGCCATAAGAAAAAAAGCTGTAGCAAGACAAACAATACAACAGGAAGTTATTCCTTTTGTTTTTTTGTGCCTGTTTAGAAGACATATTTTATCACACTTAAAGGTTTTCCAACTACCTTTCTGACTGGGAATCAGAGGGGGCTTTGAGCTGCAGCCGTAGCACCACCCTTCATCCAAAGTGACCATGTACTTTATTGTGAATCTTTTTTATCTGTAATACAGTAGAAATTGGGAAGTTATGTGTTGGAAAAAAAAAACCTCTGTTGCAGTTCTTTGGATCATATGAAATAGCATTTGTGACCAAAATAATTTTTTGTATATTATATTTTTTGTTCAGTATCTTGAATGGAATCTCCTTTTTCAGCCAGCCAAGTGGTCATCGTGGAAACGATGATTAATATGCGTTTATGCAAATTAAACTAACCATATTCTTTAACAGTGATGACTCTACATGAATAGACAGGCCAGTGATTGCTCATGAAAAAGGCATGATGTATCTTCTCTGCCTTTATAGGAAATTAAAGCTGTGCCTCTTTTGCATACCTCTGTTGTCAATCAAACTCGTATGCAAATGAAAAGCTCAGGTAAAGACCGACACACTCCACTGCATCCAATTACAAACCTAACCACACACACAAACATGCTTTTTTTGTTCCATTTTCTTCCATTTCCTCTTACTATGCATACATTCATGTGTGCAGACACTAACATGTCCCCCTTTAACCTTAAATGTGGCTAAAACAGAGAAGGAAAGCAATTTAAGCCAAATTCAAAAATATATATTTTACAGTTGAGAATGTCTGCAGAAAGAATGATGCAGAAGGATGGCAATGTTTCCGTCACCTGCCCTACCTACAGTAGAAGATGTGAAATGAAATGAATGTGGATCCGAAACAGATCTTGAGGTCATTATATTATGGGTAAGACACTTGCAAGTTCATGCTGATTTCCTGAGAACAAAGCTGATGGAATCCCAGTTTCTCTGCCTTTTACTTGGAGGAAATCAGGGAGCAGGGAAGAAACGAGGAATAGGCATGCGAATCCTGCCTGGCCAGGAAACAAAAGCAAGAGACAAAGGAAGATAAGGCTGACAGCCTCTGGAGGAGACTATTATAAAACTGAAAGAGACAGAAGCAGCAGAAAAAAAATGTATTGCTGGGAAGCACATACAACGTATATACCAAACAATGTTTCATTTTTAATTCCAAACTGTAGACTGTATTGATGCACAGTCAAGAGGAAACTGAATATTCAAAGCTGAATCGTGAATTAAATACATTTAAAACTTCAGAAAATAACAAGTCAGAGAAAAAAAGTGGAGAAAAATAGTATTTTGCCAAAAGAGACTATGTAGAAACAACAATACTGGTCTTACTGCAAACTTACAGTATCTGAGACCATTACAGCCACTGATGTATTATCCTCATTTCCTTACCTTCACAACGCCATAGATCAGCGGACAAGTTTGCAAAGTCAAACCAACATATAGATCTGGTTTTAGAAAGAAACAGGGGGGGAAAAAAATCACCAAAACAAAGACTGAAAAAATTAAGCTTCAAAAGAGAGGGATTGGGGCAGCTGCCAGTTCAGAGTGTGTACATTCGCCATTGAGCATTTAAATCAATACGCGTCAAATTCTGCTTGAAACACAATTATTCCATGCTTAAAGAAAAAGATGAAAAATTCACAGAAGAAAGATTAAAGATTAGGCCGATGCTTCACTCTAAAGCTTTCACGCCAGCTTGTACATAGCTTTTCAGACACGTGACAGCCTGTTATGTGATGCTCCAGCTGAAGAAAGCAAACAGCAAGCATTTGTATGAATATACAAACACTGTCTTGGTGTGTCAAGTGAGCTGAGTTTTCTTTCTTTTCTTTTTTCCCTTCTTTGTACTGTGTTGATTCCTTGAAACATTAAACCACAACTGAGATGCATCCAACTCACTTTGACCTTTTGGATCCTCCCCCACGTGGAGTTTGGACTCAAATAGATCAGCTAAGTGGAAGGAGGGGGTTTAATGAGTTTATTCATTGGATGCCTGCAAATGAAAAATGTATACCTATTTCTCAGGGCATTGTTTATTATCATTCAAAATAAGATAGAAAAACCTGATAACATTATTTCCCCTTTTTGCTGGTATTTTGCAGCTGTTTATCTAAGATGGCTAGAGACTTTTTGTTGTCTTTTATGAGGTTTTGTGTCAAACTGTGCTATTATTGATTTCTGTGAAGTTTTCTTTACTATTTTATTGCTGTGGGTTACGCTATGATGCTCAATGCAGCATCAATTTGTAAAAGACATCTTTCTGTTGGGGCTTTCCACTTTCATATGCTTTTTTTCCCCCCACAGCAGAACAGAAGCAATTTAACACCACCCAATCCAACAAATTTATATACTGCATAGAAATCTCACTTTGTCAAAATTCAGACTGAGCTGCATTAAAAGCAGACGGGGGGAAAAGGACTATGCATATTGACTATTCAAATGGGCAAAGAACGAACAGGATTTCCTCAAGCGAGTACAAAAACTGTGTTGTGGTGTCAAAAATATATCCTTGAAGTTTCCGTCCCTGCTCGCTAGCGGTTGCAGCTGAGACATCAGGTGTGAACGATTAATCTTGGAATCGGCCCAGCACAATAAGTATCTCCTCTCACATGCATTATCCGTGTTGTTACCGAGCGTTACCATGTGTTGTGTAATGCTGTGCAAGTGGAGTCTATGAGGGAAGAGCCCTTCTTACTCCCATGTAATCAGCTGGACTGAGTTGGTTAAGAAAAGAATCTGTGCAGCTGTGCTTTATTCCAGACACAATGACTCCCAGATTAGGGAAACTGGAAAGAGGGAGGAAGGGAATAAACAATCACAGAGAAATGGGAAGCTGGTGGGGGTAAAGGGGGCAGCACGACTCCAAACACATCTGTCCTCAGTTTGTCTGCAGCTATAACACAAAACCACAAGCAGGCCATGTACAAATCTGTCTCTGCTCGGAAAAGGCTGCCTGCAGAAATGTTTCCAGACCGTGGCTTCTTAACATGACGACTCATGGGAATTCCATCGCCTGTTGGCGATATAGCAGCGTTTGTCAGGGTCACTCAAACGTTGACAGCGGTGGCATAAACAAGCAGGTGGCACAAATATGTGAATCAGTGTAGAAAGCTTCTTATACGACCATGCAGTTTCTGTATATGCTGTTGACAGAGTACCTGCTGTGGTTTTGCTTCACTTTCTTAATGATGTTCCTGAAATGTCACAAAGACTCCCTGTTTCATCATAAAGTAAGTTGGATTTTGTACAAATATGTCATCTTTGTATACTTTGGCAAAGCTCTGAAGTATGTTTTCTAACTTTCAAAATGAAAGTAATCCATTTGCCTCCATCTTTCCCGACTCATATAAGGAATGCAAGGGTGAGATGAGAGGGAGGGAAGTCAGGTGATATGCTGGTTGGTGCTGTCCTATGATTCTGCCTCAGTTGAACCTTACAGGCAAACAAACACACACACACACACACACACACACACACACACACACACACACACACAAAAAAAACAGGTTCAGAGTGTAAACAGTGCAAACAGAGACAGGATTCACTAGAAAGACACCCTGCTGCCAATGGAGCTTATTTGAAAGCCTTGCCATCCCTCTTAGAATAGCTTACGCATAGGGAGTGATTAAACAACAAACCACACTACAGCACCCTAATCCACCATCCAGTTCTTGATGCGTCTCCCTGTTTGTCTTGTTTTCTTCCTCTATGTATATACAACAAAAGACAAGCTAATTCTCAACATTAGTCGGGATGGATTCCACAATATGATGGTGTTTAAAGAGACTTTCTCTTTCAGTTGAAGATTTTCTTTTGTTGAGATTTTCTACCAAACAAAAAAAATACAAACTTATTGACTTGTAACTGGGGTCTTTAAAGGGGTGCTATTATGGTATTTCGAGTTTTCTGAGCTTTCTACAGTGTTACAGTGTTGAATCCTCAGACATGTGAACGCTACTGTTTTTTTTAAAATCACATAAATGCATGTCTGAGTTTGAGTTCCTCCGTTCAGTTTCCATGGCGACGAAAAACGCATTGTTTTAGAGAGTTTTTTCTACTTCGAAATCCTTCTGACGTCCCGGGGGATAAGGTTCGGGGATTGGTTACATAGTGGTTAAGAAGGGCATGTACAAATACATCAGGCGGGTGGAAAACGTGGGATAAAGTTATTTTGAACTATGGCAGGTGAGTTTACCAAAGAGAGACATCTTGCTGCATTCGTTGCTGTGGGTTGCTGTTTTCCACTTCGTTTTCAGGGTCTGATTCAGGTTCCAACATGTAGGGCTGTATGCTATGTGTTGACATTGTATTTTTTTTTTTTTTATTGAGTTCATATTAGCCTAATCCTTCTGTTTATGAGATGTTACAATGACGGCGAAAGCATTTGCTTTGCGCGCTCCCGATGTAGTGCAGTGGCGGGAGGCGGGGCTTAATGCAGAAGCGTCTCAATCCACTCGTTTAGCCCATAGGCTGATCTGACAGCCTATGGAGAGGGTCGGTCTGAAGTAAATAAAGCGATTTGTGACAATAACTCGATCAATCCCAGCCCTTCTGGTCTCAGAAATAAAGATAACTTAGCCTGAAATGCACATAATAGTTCCACTTTAAGGACAATAATCTGCTTATTTATTACCACAGAATAGCTGAGGTCGGAGAAAACTGGTAGATCATGGCCGGCAGGCACATGATACGCAGAATACAGAACTTTTTTTCAAATATCTGCAAGAATTAAATTGTTCCAGGTGGGGTCCTATTTTCTTTCAAACTCTGCCGATTGGCCTGCAGATAAACGAATAGTCATTCTTGGGACTGAAACATATCTGGTTTCCAACTGGACTGATGGAGGCTCATGTGGTGTGGGACTGGTTTTATTACTTACAGTGCTTCTCATCTGAGGCTTTTCTCTTCATTTGTCCACATTCCTCTGATTCACTGAAGTGGGCACAGGAATTAAGCTTGTTTTTTCCCCCTACTGGTTTAATCTCATTGCTTTCATTGGCTGATAAAACTCTGTGCTAAGAGTAAGCTTATTATTTATTGTTCTGAAGAAAGTGCGTCTACCCAGGTGTGACCAAGCTCAGATGAATGTAGGGATTCAAATGAGCAAACCAATAATAACTTTTTTTTTTTTTTTTTTTGGTTGTTCATATCTGTGATCAGGAAAATGCACAGCTGCTTAAAAGCCAATATAATCTTCCCCGCTACTCTGTTTCCTCTCGGACCACATAGATCTGGCAATATAAATGGACATTTGAGATGTATGACCTCATAACTCAAATTATATGAATTTAATAACATGTGTGTATTGCACAGCATGGTTGTTGATGAGAGCAGTAAAGCAAACTTTAATATCCCAGTGTGTTAGAACTGTTAATGAGCAACACTGAGGCCAGTTACATTGTAACTCACTGTTGAGGTTCATATTGCTGACAGTGGACTGTAATTCTCATACTTGCGTTAAACATGACTGTCCCAAACAGACAGACACACATCCCATAAACAACATACAGTTGATGCTTTTACAGCTCTTAAAATCTCTGTAACATCAGCAAAGAATTTAAGGATGCATCTAATTTATTAATTACTTATTAATTTATTGATTAATTATTTGATTAATAAATAACCACAATATTTGATGACGAGAACCACTTTTAAAAAGTTATTCATCAGCCAGTGATTTGTCATCTGGTGAAAAGTGGCTGGTTGGTAAAGTAGGACTTTAGCAAGGCTGATGAGTGCAGCGGAATATGGCAAACATGTCATGCTATGAGATCACAGACTGCTGGCCAGCTGTGTGTGCTGATGCAGACGAAACCTTTCAAGCCTTTTCAACATATGGTTCAAATCAACTACATCAGAGTCACACTGAGTTTCAAAAACAAGCAAAAGTCCCACATATTTGCAAATGCTGGATTAATTAAAAGCACAAAAATACATCTTGAAATGCACTCTGACATGCAAAAATGCTGACAACGTACAATAATTTGGCACTATAATGAGGTGCTGAAGTAGCTACACACAACCCTCTTAATAACTATTGTGAAGGCGATATTATACTTGTTTAAAATAAATACAAAAAAGAACCAAATTCTAATCACTGTGGGAGGCTTTTACAGAGGTAGATTAAGAGAGAGACAGGGAGAGAGAGAAAGACAGAGGGAGAAAGTGAGAGAAAAAGACAGCAAGACTTTTTTTTAATAGATATTTTATTGATCCCAATAGATCCAATGTTCTTTGTAGGTTTCATTAACGTAAATAGGTTATCTGGGACATCAACTTAAAGAAAATTTAAAGTGACTCCAATGAATGAAATGGTGTTCGTCAGGGTTAGTTGAAATTTTTACACATTTTTCCATTGATTTAGACAACATTCTTTCAAATATCATATTTCAGAAATGGATGAAGATGGTTACAATTATCTTATCCCAGATATGTCATTTATTTATTCATGTAATAAGCTTGGTGTTTTACAAAAATAGTTATCTGAGAAAGTTTTTTTTTTTTACCAAAATAAAAAGTTACATAAATATCTGTAAATAAATTGATTGAGTTAAATTTGATCAAAAATCTAATTGAATCAGGCTGTTCTAAAGCAAATAAATTCATTAAATGCCAGCCTTAGACCCTTACACCATGAGCTAAAACACTCACAACAGCTGCTGATCATGCTAAGCCAGAATTTAAGTTTATTGAGTGTGAACGCCATTCTCACTTTGAAATACATATTTTTTAAGCACATCTCTGCACTGTGCACAAATCAACATAAGAGCGGAGAAAGACTGTAAAAAGACTGAATTGTGAAAACCATTAAGTCCAGCTGTCTTACTTCCACTACTAAGGTGTCAAAAAGGCAGTGCTGGTATGTTCATTAACATAGCATAACTTGAATAGTGGTGGTGGTGGTGGGCTGCCAGCCCAGTTTCAGTGTGATTAAAGCAAACAAAGCAAAATCTTAAACAAAATTTCCTTGT